>NC_079211.1:134877392-135037392 GCF_029633865.1 Lampris incognitus | reverse complement strand
GGATGTGCGCTGCAGGGAAAGAGAAACAGAGGAACCGAGAGAGAGAGGGAGAGAGAGAGGGAGAGTCTTCATATATGAATATTTTCTCTAAACTCCCCCTTGTGCACCAGCAGCTTGTTTTAATGCAGGGCTGCAAATTAACACCAGCCGTACGAGACGGTAAATTTGGCTGCGGGGGATTTATCTACTCCTCTAGCAACTTTGGCAGCCTATTATTCCACTGTCCTCTTCTGTCCCGTAAATCTAGATCAGCGAGTTTCAAACTATGGGGCTAAAAAGTAGTTTTTTTTCCCTTTGTTTCAGAAATAAATTCACATTAAAATTTTTTTATGTGTCCCAATATCTGTTTTTAATTTAACTCCAGAAGAAAACACGTATTTTTAAACTTTTTGAGGCGATGCAAACCAATAGGATGATGCAGTTGTGCTCCAACTAAAATGATGTTTAATGTTGATATTCCTCGTCCGTCTCATGTGATCATGACTGGACACCGACGAACAACATAGAGAAGATTATTAACTATCTCTCGCTTTTCAATATGTAATGAGAATTTATTGTTGATTTTTCGGCACAAAATATTTGGTGGCCACGGCATGAAAACTGTCCACATGACTCAGATCACCGGCGAAATGTGTAACTTCACTTAAATGTGTAACTTCACTGAAATGTGTAGCTTAAAGGCCACTGGGCAAAAAAAGGTAGTCTCTTGCTCTGCCTGTCACTCACTAACATGAATTATATGTGTTTTGCTGAGTGGGGCGGTCAGATCAAGGTGGATTATGGGAGTAAAGTGGTACGTGTCATAACATGTCTTCCAGTCTGCCCTGGGGCGCCATAACAGCCCCACACCCAAACCACCGGGCCTCCATAACCCCTTTTTCCCCGTGTCACTCAGTCCCCATCCATGGGCACAATAAGCTCTCTCAGCTCCGCTTCCCATCAGCAGTTGACTGATGTGGCAAACACACACACACACACACACACACACACACACACACACACACACACACACACACACACACACACACACACACACACACACACACACACAGGAACAAACAAACATAAATATAGATATACCATATCTGTACACATAGTCATGCCTGTAAACATACTTATATACCTATGTGAATGCACACACAATCAAACACAAACCTCTACACACACACACACACACACACACACTACTAGAGGTTTTATCTACTATGATAATCTCTATGATCTGTTTGGGACGTCTTTCTATGAGGTCATGAAGTGTGTGTGCTCATGTGCAGGTACGTGTGTGTGTGTGTGTGTGTGTAACGTGCTATACTTAACAGAGATAGCTAAAATTTCGGCTTTATATAATCCTCATATATTGGAGAAAGACGGCAAGGCTCCAGAGAGCGTGGGCCAGAGAAAGTATGATCATCAGCCATGAGTCTCATCTCACTGACTGGGTGGTCGCCTAAAGCCATCTGACTAACACACACATGGACACACACACACAGAGTAGGCAGATAGATGGATAGATAGATAGATGGATAGATAGATTGATGTTGTGTTTCTTCCTCACAAGCTGGTTCTCTGTTTAACAGTGAAGAAAACAGACTTTTTATTTTTTTCCTGCCTTATTCCGCTTGCTGTCACGTCAGAGGGAGACAGACAGAAGAGGAGGAGAGGATGGAGATAAAATTGATGGACAGCATATTAAGTGGATATTTTACTCCGGCGTGACTGAGTCTTGACAGCAGGATTATGGTTTGACACACAGCTGCCTGATAGGCCTAATACTATTGATTGACATGTGTCGGCCATATTTGTAAAGGCTCGACCAATTGGAAGTCAGATAAGTCAATCAGCTCAAGTGAGCCAACATGTGTCTGACAACGTGGACTATGAATTTTACATGAGCCCGCCGCTTCAGTTACTGTGTGTCGGGTGGTCCGTAGGCCCAGGCGTTAGATTAGAGTTATTGACATATTCACATGACAGTTCCCGCCTGTCACAATGAAACCCTTGAATTCCTAAAAAGTCAGCAGGGAAGATTTAACAAAAAAAGAAGTCTCCTCCCGTTTGACACTGCAGAATGTATTCTGAATTGGTTTCATAGGGCTGTAAATCATATAACTTGGACATGACCCCAAATAACCCCGCCAACTTTTAAGATGTAAAACGTGGAACTAGAAAAGGCAGTACCAATGTTTTGTAATGTTGTTAGTGTTTGCCTGTGTGTGTGTGCGCACGTGTGTGTGTGTGTGTGTGTGTCAGTCATGTGTTTCAGTCACTGAGAGGGCAGAGGAGGCCACAGGATTTTATATCTGTTGTGATCGTTGTGAGATCCAAGACATGTGATGTTTGGGTGTGGAGCACAGCACTGTGTGTGATCTCATCTGATCCAGACACAACACACACACACACACACATACACACACGCGCGTGCGCGCGCACACACACAAGACCACCATAGGCAGGATTAGACTTGAAACCAATCTCCCAAAGTCAAGACAAGCTTGACATTCATGATGCTGGGTGGCCCAGGGGGTCAATGAACCGTGCCATACAATCTCTCTCTCTCTCTCTCTCTCTCTCTCTCTCTCTCTCTCTCTCTCTCTCTCTCTCTAAAATGCACACACAAGCATATATAATGCAAATATTATATTTACAAACACATAAGCACACACACAAATATATAATGCAAATATATTTACAAACACTCTTTCTCTCTTTCTCTGTCTCCCACAACAAAATTTCTTCCATTTCTTCTCCTTTTCCTTTCCTTTCCTGCCCTCCTCTTCCTCTGCCCTTGTTTTACCCTCCTCCCTGACCTCCTCAACCCCACCCCTATCCCCTATCCTACCCGCCTCGCCTCCACCCACCATGCCGCCTCCACCCCCCGCTCTCCGCCTGGCGTTAATGTGGGAGTGATTGAGGAGGGCTATATGAGTGGGCTGACAGAGCTCATCTCTGGCCCATGATGCATGGCTTCCCTGGGCCTCCCCGCTGCCGCATTATGCCCTGATTAATTGGCCCTGCTTAACTCAATAACTCATCCGTTAAGAAACAAAAAGCTCCAGCGGAGATGGGAGGGGGCTGTAGAGTCAACGAAGGACACATGAAGATAGAGAGAGAGAGAGAGAGAGAGAGAGAGAGAGAGAGAGAGAGAGAGAGAGAGAGAGAGAGAGAGAGAGAGAGAGAGAGAGAGAGAGTGCAAGAGAAAGAGAAGAGCAAGCGAGAGAGAGAAGACAAAATGGTGAAATGGTGGGAACGGCAGAACAGTGAAAAGGAGGGAATTTGGAGAGTAACTGTAAATAATTGTCTGGTTTTAAAAGCCCATCCTATCGATTGCTAATGAATCCTCCTCTGAAGACGTATTAAAGGTATTAAACTTCTTTTTTTTTTAAACTTGTCCTCTGGTCTCTGGGAGACTGACTCCAGCCTCCTTTTAAAAAATAGTTAGTGATGAAACGGGGAGGTGGGGGCACGGTGGCACAGTGGTTAGCGCAGTTGCCTCACAGCAAGAAGGTCCTGGGTTCAAGCTCCGGGGTAGTCCAACCTTGGTGGGTCATCCCAGATCGTCCTCTGTGTGGAGTTTGCATGTTCTTCCTGTGCCTGCGTGGGTTTACTCCCACAGTCAGAAGACATGTAAGTCAGGTGAATAGGCCATATTAAATTGTCCCTAGGTATGAATATATGTGTATGTGTGTGCGTGTCGGCCCTGTGATGGCCTGGCGGCCTGTCCAGGGTGTCTACCCGCTTGCCGCCCAATGACTGCTGGAATAGGCTCCAGAATCCCTGCGACCCTGAGAGCAGGATAAGCGGTTCAGAAAATGGATGGATGGATGGAAACGGGGAGGAAAATGGTTTCTCTCCCAAGAGCTGGCAGATCATTATGTTAGGTAATAGTGAATAAGTTATAGGTACAAAGGACACGTATTTAATGTTGAGGTGAGGCTGAATGTGGGTAATACCGGTTAAAACAAACAAAGAACAAAGCAGTAGGCAAGCTCAGATGCATATTAAGGCAGATTATGGAGAAAACAAAAGGTTTACTGTGTCCAGCGTTCAGTATGCTATGTGCTATGGGCCTTTGCTTTGAGCTTACTGTCCACTGAACACATATAAGACACTAAAACTTAAAGGAGCACAAAAATATTAAAAAGCTACCAGTCTTCCTATAACACAATTTAAGTAAATTGATCAAAGATTGAAATAATTAAACAACAAACTAACTAGAAAACCATTGTCATCGTCTTTAGTTCTTGTATAGTGCCATCTACAGGAGATGGTAAATTATACTTTTAATTTTCTTTTTTGCTGGACCGGAGCAGTGGGGCCAGCCCTACAAATGTAAATGTCACTGACTGACTGACTAACGGAGTGATCATGGTTAAAGTGACTGACTTAGTGATCGTGTTTGACATGATAGGGCTGCTTGATCAGGTGACCAACAATGTCACTGAAGTTACACGATTGGTCGACTAAGCACCAAGAGCTATGAGGAAGAGCGCACAGTTAAAACACTACAAATAACAATCACTGACAAAACACTCACTGTGAATTCACGAAAGGATTATGCGGCTTTTGCGGCCACTAAACCTGCACAGATAAGACAAAAAGAAACCGTTTAATTCTCAAAGCACCCGCAAAGGGTGAAATGCTCCCTTAACTGCTATTTGCACATATTTAAATTGGGTAATATGCATTCATTTGGCACAAAATTGGCCCCTTTCTATGCAAATGAGCGTCATTGCAAAACACCAGCACTAATAGCCACACGCAATTAGAGTGAAAATTAGTGGCGTCTTCAGAGAGTTGGTGGTAACTGACGTCCAGACTTTCCAGTGATCATGGTGGCAGTGATTGTATCCAGGTGAAGGCATCGTCGTGCCAGGCGTGCTTGAGAGCAGCTATTTCGAAGGAGAATATCACTTTTTGATTTACCTGAGACCGAAATCATTCGCAGATAACAGGTTGGCAGGCCAAAATCTTGCTATACTTGATGACATCAAGGATGACATTGAGCCTGCCTACTGTGTTCTTGGCGCTAAGCCATCATTGGTACTTGACCACATGGATAATTGCAATCAGACGCAAAACAAGGGCAAATTGCACTTGGCTGCAAAATATTATGGGCGTGTTTGCGCTGTAATATCATTAGCGCCAGTATCTTTTGTGAATCGGATCTCGAGATGGGGCAGATAGCTATAGCCAGTGATGCACAATTCATGATGCTATCAGTGGCCACAATCCATTCTTTGTGAATTCACCTGTCAATAGAGTGAGTCTTAGAAAAACAAGACATCCGCAGATAGAAACAGATGGAAGAGGAGGGGGAGTTAACAGATAGAGTAATTATAATTACAATCATATTAAGCTCTCTTTCAAATCAAACATCCCAAGATATGAATGTAAGATATTGTTCTTGCAAATGGATTTATAGCCTTTTTTTTATTTGAACATAGCTTAACCATGTCATGTGATATGCTGCTTCGGTACACTTTATGAACAAATATTACTGGGACCACTATAGAAAATTGTAGATGAACATTTAACATCCAGGAATTCACATTACAGACACGACCACTGACTATCCCTGTAACCAAATAGCCACAATTTCAAACATTGACACAGTCCAGCCATATACTAGGTTTTGACCTAGTCTTGTTTTATGTTTCTCAGTCATATTCACATAGTGTGAGTTCAGTGGTGTAATACAGGGACACCCTATTTGAACATCATTTCACCTGGGTGTTAACATTAATGGATTACGATTAGAGTAAGGGTTAGGGTAAAATTAGTATTAGGGTTAAAACTAGGGCCGGGTGGGGTTTAAGATTAGAATTAGGATTAGGGTTAAACCTAGGGCCAGGGTTGGGGTGGGGGTTAAGATTAGAGTTAGGATTAGGGTTAAAACTAGGGCCAGGGTTGGGGTGGGGGTTAAGATTAGAGTTAAGATTAGGGTTAAAACTTCCCCACCCCAAGGTTGGGGTTGGGGTTAAGATGAAAAATGATAAGGTCAGAAATGGTTAAAGTGGTGTCATCCGGGTAAAGTGGCGTACAAATAGGGAGTCCCATGTAACACGTGTGCAAATCTCCACATCTCTGTTTTCTAACAAACTCTGAGCCCCCTCAGTCACACACACATACACACACAATCATCATCATCATAATAACCATCATCATCATCGGTGGTCACTCGAAGAGACAATGACTGTCCTTTCCTTTGGGTTGTCTACTTGTGGTTCTTCAGATGGCTATAGAGTCCAACAGGGGACAGGGGAAAGTGGTGGTGGTTGGGCATTTTTCTCTCTCCTTGTGGAGAGAGAGAAAAAGGCTTTTTCTCTGTGGCACAGTGGAGTTCCATTTCATGACATGCAGCTCCTTTCTGTACGGATTTCTTACAGGAGTGCCTATCCAGTGTGATGTGTTTCCAGTTGCTCGATGTGATGTTGGATTTCTTCAGACTGGTTTTGATATTGTCCTTGAAACATTCCTTTTGCCCGCTGGGAGCTCGCTGACCTTCCTTCAGTGGGGAGTACAAGATCTGTTTGGGGAGACATGTGTTGGACATGTGGATGACATGGCCTGTCCATCAGATTTGGTACTACATTATTGTGGTAGTGATGCTAGTCATGTTGGCTTCTTCCAGAATGCTGATGTTGATGCATCTGTCCTTCCAGTTGATCAACAGGATCTTTCATAAGGATCTTTGGTGGCATTGTTCCAGCGCTCTCAGGTGCCTGCTGTAGGTGGTACATAACTCTGCTCTATACAGCAGGGTGGGGAGAACAACAGCTCTGTAGACCAGGAGTTTTGTCTGGGCCTTTAGGTCTTGGTCTTCAAAGACTCTTCCTGAGTCCGATGTAAGTGCCACTGGCACAACTCAAGTGATGGTTGACCCCAGAGTTGATGTCAGCTTTTGAGGGGGGAAGGCTTTCAAGGTATGCACTTTCAAACTTCTGCAAATGATCCAGAATACGGCGGCGCGTCTGGTCTTCAACCAACCCAAAACACGTCACTCTGCCGCTCATATCCCTCCACTAGCTCCCAGTTGCTGCCTGCATCAAATTCAAAACCTTAATGCTCATTTACAAAACAGCAACTAAAATGGCTCCCGCCTACCTGAACTCCCTCATTCAGGCCTACACTCAGCTCCGCTTACTATGCTCTGCCAATGAAAGGCACCTGGCACTTCTGCCACAATGGGGTCCTAAGTCATTAGCCAGACTCTTCTCTTCTGTAGTTCCCTGGTGGTGGAATGAGTTACCAAACTCCATTCAATCCACTGAGTCCCTCTCCATCTTTAAGAAGAAGCTAAAGACCCAGCTCTTTCTTGAACACCTCCACACCTGATGGTATTAATAAAAGAAAAAAAAATCACTTCTGTACACCCTATGCATTGCCTTTGTGCACTGCCTGTTGGCACCTATGTCCTATTGGACTTGAACCTAGTTTTTTTGGCACTTAATTGCATTGTTGCCCCCTAACTAGACTCTTGCTTGTGTTGTATTAACTCTCACATTTACGTCACTTTTGACAAAAACATCTGCTAAATGAAATTGTAACATTGTAACCTCTGGATGGGTGGAAGCCACACTGAGATTCTGGGAATACTTCCTCAACCAGTGGTAGCAGTCAGTTTGCGAGGATGCGAGCAAGGAATTTGCCTGTTGTTGACAGGAGTGAGATGCCCCTGTAGTTTCTACATTCCGCCTTGTCCCCTTTCTTGAATATTGCCACTATTAGAACATCCCTGAGCTCTGAGGGAAGTTCTTCTTTTTCCAAGAACTTGAGGAGGATGTGGTACAGGAACTCTGGTCTACCTTCCTTTAAGATCTCAGCTGGGATCCCATCTGGACCGGAGGCCTTGTTGTTCTTAAAGCTCCTGATGGCATCTTGAACCTCTGTCATGGTGGGAGATTTCCCAATGTCTTCTCTGATGAGACTCTGGGGAATGTGGCTGGCAATGTCTGGTTCAGCTGAGCTGTTGTGGTTGAGGAGTTCCTGGAATTGGATGTTCTGAAGCAAACCACAACAAAGCCGGGGGATCTTAGGACTAAAGCATTGGGACACAGTTTAGCCAAGAGTCTTTTCAGTAGAATGAAGACAAGACAAAGTTTTGTACTGGGCCCCCCAACTTCCTAGTTTGAATGCAGGTTTTTCAATCGTGTGAGCTTTATATCACCTGTGGCTTTTTGTGTGTGCTTTCTAAATTTGAACAAGTAATTTCAGTTTTGTTGAGGTTGAGACTAAATCTTCCTCTGAAAGATTTGGCTTTTAGGTTCAACGTCTCTTACTCCATTGTTTCTAGAGTATAACACAAGTTAATTGGCATACTTCATGAGAGATTAGAGAATTTAATTGAGTGGGCAGAGCGAGATGTACTTCAAGCTAATTTACAATGGCATTCAGGCAAGCATTTGGATGTAGAGCTGCTGTGATTGTATACTGTGTTTTTTTTTAAGAAATTCTGATTTCTCCCAATTTAGGGCCAATTGATCCCTATTTTAGTTCAAACACCCACCCCCGTACTGCATGCGTTCGCCAACTGCATCTCTCCAGCCGGCAGTCTTGAAGTACTGTTTTGAAGTATTTATTGAAAGACCTTTTAATTTGCTTGCTAGAGCACAAACGTGGTCCAACTATAAGCATCGCCACACTGAAGTTTCTGATTGGTGTTGCTGCCCAAGGCTATGTCTCTTACGTATCTCCTGCCTGAGGAGGAAGTGTTACCTGGAGATATTGTTCCAGTGAACCATGGGTTTAATGTTGGAGATAGTGTAGGATTCTACTGTACTTCGCTACAGATACCTTCATTCACTAAGGCGAAAAGACAGTTGTCAACATACAAGGTGGAACAAACTAGAAAAATAGCTAATGTGTGTATTCATGTTGAAAGGGTTATAGGATTAATCAGACGGAAATATCAGATTCTGCAAAGTAGGGCCATGCCCATCGAACACATGGTAACAAAACCAGGCGAGTCACTGTCATTGATTGATAAGATTTGAGTTATTTGTTGTGCCTCGTCAAATTTATCAGTCCGTCATCCCACTGGAGTAAGAAATTACGAAAACTGGATGAATATGGGCCATATTCCTCCAGTTACTTTTACCAACCATGAATATGGTCATGGTTGGTAAAAGTAATGCTCTACCAAGTCATTTATTTGTCATTTCAATAAAAGTAACAAAGCCAAGTAATAATTACTGACAAAGGCTACAAAATAAAATAAACTTCTGACCATCAGCGATGATTAATATGACTTTTTTTCTGTCTAAAAAACATGCTTAGCTGAGTGGTTCAGATGTAATTTCATGCTATAAAAGAAAATAAACTGACATATGGATGAAAAAACTTTGGATCATTAGCCACTGTTAATATGATATAAATATACGTATATGACTCAAAATAATGTTGGTGTACTAACAGAATAATAGCATTATAACAATACATTGTGTTTTTAGTGAATTCTATATATAGCTTAGCGGCTAAATTCAATCAAAGGTACTGCAGAGTCCAGCAAAGTTTCCCGTGTGGAAATAAACCCCAAATGAGCTGTAATCATTTAGATTGGATTTGAATTTAGCCCGGGGTCTTAAAAGTTCGGACTTTAATGAAATTGAATCCTATTTATAGTTGTACGCTGTTTTAGTTCTTGTAAATAAGAAACCACTAAAACCTTTGTTGTAGTATTTAATCTTCTCAGTTAACATCTGATTGTAAAAAAAAAAAAAGCTGCATTCATGTTAGTCATGTGTTTTTCATTTGCAAAATATGTGTGAGTCTAGTGACTGAGCTGATGTGAGCTAGTGTCCTTTTGTCATATTACTTTGTAACTTTCTGTCCCAACACTTTTGGAAGTATACTGTCTCTGAAAAAATTCTCCACTTTGGGAATCACATCATCCCAAAATCCATATCAGGCAAAATTCTTTCAATGAAAATGAAATTATAGTCCCATACCACAAAGTCGCAATACCACACAAGCCTCCACAGTGTGTAGCTGTGCCTGGACTTGGAAGTATTAAGCATGGCTCCTGTCCAGTGTAACATCCTCCCCATCACTGATAAGGCAGAATCCCTTATCTCCAGCACAAACGTGCACATTATCCTCATCTTGCTTGCTGTGTAGGTGCTAAAATTGACAGTGAAAAGAACATGCAGACAATAGACTGAAGAGGATAATTTTGTCTGACTTTTTACATAAATCACCGATTCTTATATAAAGACAGGCGTTTTTTGCCTGACATGTTTCAACTGCCAGGCATGCAGTCTTCTTCAGAGTTGTTGCCGAAGCTTCCTGTCAGCTGATTTATGTGGACATGGTCGTCCTACCTGTTACCACATAAATCAGCTGACAGGAAGCTTCAGCAACATTTCTGATGAAGACTGCAGGCTTGGCAGTCGGAACAAATCAGTACCTAGTTTCTTTATATAAGAAATAACAGAACTAACAAAGTAAACAAGTATGCATGCCAATATCCTTCCAAAGGTTAAATGCCTTCTGTCTTTACATTAAAGTGAACTTATGAATCTATATGTCAAACATCTGTTTTAGCAGGTTTGTAATGAACCACCCATCAGCTTTTCATACTCTCTTCTGGCTTGTGCCTCATGTTTGCATCCGTAACTGTAAAAAGTACAGAGAAACAATCAAGTAATGAAATGGTAATATAATATTTATTGTTGAATTTACAAACTTTAGAGTGGGTCAGTATTTTAGGCAACATTATTATGGTTCAATGGTTTAAACATTGGGCGGCACGGTGGCACAGTGGTTAGCATGGTCGCCTCACAGCAAGAGGGTCCTGGGTCCGAGTCCGGGGATAGTCCAACCTTGGGGGTCATCCCGGGTCATCCTCTGTGTGGAGTTTGCATGTTCTCCCCACAGCTTGCGTGGGTTTCCTCCGGGTGCTCCAGTTTCCTCCCACAGTCCAAAGACATGTAGGTCAGGTGAATCGGCCATACTAAATTGTCCCTAGGTGTGAATGTGTGTGTGTGTGTGTGTGTGTGTGTGTGTGTGTGTGTGTGTGTGTGTGTGTGTGTGTGTGTGTGTTGGCCCTGTGATGGCCCGGCGGCCTGTCCAGGGTGTCTCCCCGCCTGCCGCCCAATGACTGCTGGGATAGGCTCCAGCATCCCTGCGACCCTGAGATCAGGATAAGCAGTTTGGATAATGGATGAATGGATGGTTTAAACATTGGCTGTTATCCTAACCCTTATGCTTAACCCTACCCCTGCCTAACCCTTGCCCTATAAGCTTATACCTGATTGTGACCCTTGTGCTAGTCTTACCCAAAATCTCACCTATGTCTTATCCTAATTCAAACCCTAAATACCTTGTATTGTGGTGAACTTGTGTGCCTCTGGGTAGCATATGGCCTTAATCAAGCTCTTGGACAGTTGCAGAGGGTTAGTCTCAAGAATTTGTTTAAGCTTAGAGGCAGTTATGTGTCCAGCTCTTTGTCAATACCAAATCCTGGATGTACCCTGGCTTCGAGTTGCCTTCTCTACAGCCTGGACCTGAGAAGGGGTTAGCTGTTCTAGCTGGAAATCCTGGCATAACTCTCCAAGCTCTTTGGGGGGGGGTAGCTGTGTCTCTGGTGTTCTGTATTCAAGAACAATTTTAGGCAGCATGCAAGATTTGGGGCAAACTCTTTGTGGTTATTCTCCCTAGCCATCAGTGCAGCACTCCTTGGACACTTTCTGGTTAAGGAATAAAAAAAACCTAACATATTTTTCAGAACTGAGAGTTGCAGCAGACCTGCAGTTTTCAGGGAGTTTGTTCCAGATATGTGGTGCATAAAAACTTAATGCTGCCTCCCCCATGTTTGGTTTTGACTCTGGGAACAGAAAGTAGACCTGTCCCAGACTGTCTGAACGGTCTGGATGGTTCATAGTATAGCAGTAGATCAGAAATGTATTTTGGCCCTAAACCATTCAGTGCTTTATAAACCAAGAGCAGAGTTTTAAAATGGACAGGAAGCCAGTGTAACGACCTCAGGACTGGAGTGATGTGATCCACTCTTTTGGTCTTGGTAAAGACTCGAGCAGCAGTGTTCTGAATTAGCTGCAGCTGTTTGATCGATTTTTTTTTAGAAAGACCTGCAAAGATACCGTTACAGTAGTCGAGTCAACTGAAGATAAATGCATGGACAAGTTTTTCCAAATCCTGCTGAGACATAAGTCCTTTTTTCTTGATATAGTCTTCCGGTGATAGTAGGCTGACGTTGTAATTGTCTTAATGTGGCTCTCTAAATTCAGGTCTGAGTCCATGACTATACCAAGATTTCTGACTTGGTTCATGGTTTTTAACATTACTGATTGTAGCTGAGTGCTACTAAGGGAAATGACTGTAACTGACAATATCTACCACACACTTCTGCGGTCCATAACATGGAAAATTTAAGATATGACGTTGCAACAATCTATGAATAGAATAAAATAGACATTTCTTTATTAACCACAAATGGAAAATTGCATTTTATGGTTCACCTTTGGGTGTGCACTTGTGAAAGATTTAAAACAATAGCTACAAATAACACCAATAATACTCAAATTGGGGTTAACAATTATACAAAAGACAGGCGAATGTAAATAACTTACCCTTCCATGCAGTTGCAAGTGCTGCAATGACTTCCTCCGTCTTGTTTCATGATGATCCACGTCTTTAGTAGCGTTTCACCGGACCCTTGAGAGTGGTTAACCTCGTAACATTAAGTAAACACCTGTAATGTTAATGTTGAGAGGCGCCACGGCGTTGAATGTTTGTTGCTAGGTTAATCCACAGGACGATAAAAGAAAAGCCACTCACCCTGGCGAAAACCAAACAGTCATTGAAGAGCACATTATTACTGAGCTCATGGACCCAACCGCAAACAATAAAAGTTGTGTGCCGTCATACTTTTGTATGCTTTCATTTGTTTTCTTGAGTAGAAGGTTGTCTGGAGGACAAGGTAGTTGCTTGTATCTACTGCCTCGATAGAAGTCCTTTTGATTCAACTGAAAAACCGCCCCTCTTGGTAACGTAAGGATCACACCCAACACATTCTGTTATTTTCCGTTTACACCTGTCTCTTGTAACATCGTCTAAACTAGCACAGTACGTGCTTTCCTCCATCTCGTCCATTCTGCTTTTTACTTCCTGCCCTCCACCTGAATTCCATGCATTGTCGGAATCATGTGACCGCAAACAACGCACATAATAAAAACTGTGAGCTTATTATCATTGTCATAGCAGACTAATGTTAGCGTTCAGCTCAAAGCACCACCGTGCCCAAGTTCAACCTCACAGAACCTCTAGCGTAGCAGTGCCACCCCAAACATATCACCATCCACCTTAATTGTATTGGGGTGAAGGCAGAAGGCTGTAAAACAAATATATAAAAACCAAAACTTGTTCATACACCTGCCACTATATGCACAGACAATGGGGGTTAAATACATTGAAACTGGAAACACAGAAACTCTGTAAAAGGATTAGGGCCATTTTGGCCATCGAATTTGTGTAGCTTGAGACCACTTAAAATGGCTACCAGTGGTAGAAGTATTCAGATCCATTACTTATGTAAAAGTACTACAACCACAGTGTAGAAATACTCTGTTACAAGTGAAAGTGTTGCCTTGAATATGGTACTCAAGCATAAGTATGTAAGTCTGAGGAAAATGTACTTAAAGTATTAAAAGTAAGGGTACTTATTGCAGAAAAAGGTCCCTTGTGACTGTTATACTATTATATATTATATCATTAGATTATTATTACTTATAAATTAATGGGTAAGCAGCATTTTATTCTTGTAGTTGGTTGAGGTAGAGCTAATTTTAACTATTTTGTATAGGACTGCAACTAATTATTTACTTTATGGATTAATCTGCTGATTATTTCCTCTATTAATAAATTGTTTGGTTTGTAAAAAGACGCTGTCACAATAAGCCAGAGCCCGAAGAGACCCCTTCACAAAACTTTTGTCTGAGCAACAGCCCAAACTTCAAAATCATTACAAATAAAATAAAAATATTCAAATGATTGAAAGGAAAAGCAGCAAATCCTCTTAGTGGACTGGATGTCCCACCAGACAGCACCGCGCTGCCCAGCTGGATAGGTGGTGTCTTGTTTGGTTAGGATTTTGAATTGTTTGGTCTCTCATAGATCACACCACATCAACACAAAGTCTTGGATCAGCGCGCTGATCAAATAACACCTCAGCTGTAAAGTTAACACACACACACACACACGTACACACATGTACATAAACACAAACCCGCGCATATGCGCACGCCCACTAGCTTGAGCGATGGCTCTGAAAACGGAGCCTTTGTTATCTTTGTTATCGTTTGGAGTGCTGACATATTTGACAGCAGTGAATGTAAGTAGCGGTGTTATGACATGTCTGAGTGGCTGTGTAAGCGGGCCAGCACTGTAGACTCAGGCTGTGGCGGCTCCTCAACACAGCCTTGACATGGAGGAGATAACGGCGAATAAATAGACCGAACTTCTCCCATCTCCTCTATTGTTTGTGTACCAAAGAGCCTTTTGTTTGGGAAATCTCCGGATTTATGGTGGTTATAGAGGTGTGTGTGTGTGTGTGTGGGGGGGGGGGGGGTTATGCGTGTTTGTTTTGTGTATTTGTGAGAGACAATGGGAAAGAAAGAAAGAAAGAAAGAAAAGAGCGAGAGATTAAAAAAAACTTGGACGGTCATCTCTCCCTCCATCTGTCAGTGCCCAGCAATCTGCTATTCATCTCTTATCCTCCACTCCTTATCGTTATCGTCCAGATAACACAGAGACTGGCTCCTTCCTGCTCAGTGCACAGATACGACCTATCAAACACAAACACACACACACACATTTGTTTTTCTATACTTGTCAGGACCCCTTATTGACTACATTCATCCCCCAGTCCTTAACCCTAACCTTAACCATCACAACTACATGGCTAACCTTAACCCTTACCCTAACCTCAACTTCATCCTAATTCTAACCTTAACCCTAAAACCCAAATTCTAACCCTTAAATAGACCCTTGAAAGAGTAAAAAATGTCCTCACTGTTAGGGTTAAAACCTCAAATTGGTCCTTGCAAATATAGCTCAAAAAGAACATGCACACAGTCTTACACACACATACACACATACACACATACACACACACACACACACACACACACACACACACACACACACACACACACACACACACACACACACACACACACACACAAGAGCACACACAAGTGCACACATCCAGAGTGGAGCTGTCACAGCACACATATGAGCCTGGCCTCGCCCCGAGGAAACACGGCCCTGCTCCAGTCATAAATAATAATGGGACTGGCTACATGACATGTTGAGTGATGGGGCCCTCTCAGAACTCATTTACATGGCTTTGTGTAGCAATCATCGACCCCCTAATGTAGCGCTAAGCAAATGAGCCTTTCGAAATATTGTGCAATTTATCGTGAGTCAACTGGCACTGCACGGGCGCTCTATAAATCACGCTCAAACACATGCCCCCCATGACAGCTAAGTCAACATGGAGTAATTGCTTTGAAATGTGGAGAAAGCAAGGAGGCAGAGCTGGACAGGGGTGTGTGTGAGTGAGTGTGTGTGTGTGTGTGTTTGGGGTGGTGGTGGTAGGTTGGTGAGAGGAAAATGTTTGTTAAGGGTTGTGTTGCTAACCCTGCCGTGACTCTGGAAATGTACAATACAGATGTTTGAGAGAATTGGAGAAAGCTCCTGGGAGAGTATATGATAAAGACCTGCAGCAGGTTTACCCAGTTCGAAGAGCAAGGAAGAGAGAGAGAGAGAGAGAGAGAGAGAGAGAGAGAGAGAGAGAGAGAGAGAGAGAGAGAGAGAGAGAGAGAGAGAGAGAGAGAGAGAGAGAGAGAGAGAGAGAGAGAAATTAATAGAGTTAGAGATGAAGTGAGAGAGAGAAAGAGAGTGAGCGAGAGACGCACATCTCACCCTTTTTTCAGGTGGTGTGTGTCTTCCTCAGCTCAGGTCCTCTCCCAGAGGCCTTGGAGTTTGAGGATTCTGCGCAGCATCTTAGCTGTTCCTAGGACTGCACTCTTCTGGACAGAGACCTCAGATGTTCTTCCTAGAATCTGCTGGAGCCACTCTCCCAGTTTGGGGTCACAACTCCTATATGCTCCTATTACCACTGGGACTACTGTGGATTTCACCTTCCACATCTGATCTAGTTCTTCCTTCAGCCCTTGGTATTTCTCTAGTTTCTCATGCTCTTTCTTCCTAATGTTGCCATTGCTCAGGATTGCTACATCGATCACTACTGCTGTCTTTTGTTCCTTGTTGACCACCACAATGTTTGGCTGGTTAGTCAGCACCTGCTTGTCAGTCTGGAACTTGAAGTCCCACAGGATCTTAGCTCTGCCATTCTCAACCACCTTTGGCGGTGTCTCCCATTTGGACTTCCAGTCTGTATTCATTACTGGTGTTCCTGTACACTATCCCAGCCACTTGCTTATGCCTTTCAGTGTACGCTTTTTAGGTAGCATTTTACACCCTACTAAGTGCTGGACTGTCTCAGGGGTGTCTTTGCACAGCCTGCATTTTGGGTCTTGTCTGGTGTGTTAGACCCCTGCCTCAACTGATCTGGTGCTCAGTGCCTGTTCCTGTGCTGCTATGATCAGAGCCTCTGTGCTCTCCTTCAGGCCAGCCTTTTCTAGCCCCGGTAGGATTTCTTGATATCAGCCACATCTTCTATCTGTCGATGGCACATCCCATGGAGGGGCTTAGTCTTCCATGAGCCTGCCTCTTCTTCTTCCTCCCCACTCTCTGTCTTCTACTGCTGAGCTACTCACTCAGCAGTTCATCCCGGGGGCCCCGCTTTCTAATGTACTCATGGATATTCCTTGTTTCATCCTGGATAGTGGCTCTGACACTCACTAACTCCCGGCCCCCATCTTTTCACTTATCATACAGTCTCAGGCTAGTGGACTTCGGGAGGAACCCTCCATGCATTGTGAGGAGTTACCCAGTCCTGAAATCTGTGGCCATTACTGCCTCCTTTGGCCAGTTTATTATTCCAGCTGGCTGTCTGATGACTGGTAGGGCATATGTGTTGATAGCCTGGTTCTTATTCTTCCCATTGAGCTGGCTCCTCAGGACCTGCCTCACTCTCTGGAGGTATTCGGTTGTAACTGATTTCCTTGCTGCCTCTTCGTGGTTTCCATTTGCCTGTGGAACACCCAGGTATTTGCAACTGTCCTGTATTTCTGTTATCCTGCTATCTGGTAATTCAACCCCTTCAGTCCTCACCACCTTTCCTCTTTTTGCCACTATTCAAACACACTTGTCCAGTCCGAATGACAATCCGATGTCGTTGCTGTAGATCCTGGTGAGGTGGATCGGCAAGTCAATGTCTCCCTCATTCCTGGCATACAGCTTGATCTCATCCATGTATAGGAGGTGACTGATGGTAACTCAATTTCTGAACCTGTATCCATATCCACTCTTTGTGATGATCTGACTGAGGAGGTTCAGGCCTATGTAGAACAGCAGTGGGGATAGTGCATCACCTTGGTATATGCCACATTTAATGGTTACCTATGTGATTATCTTTGAAATGGCCTCCAGTGTTGTTTTCCACTGCTGCATTGAGTTCTTGATGAAGGCTATTAGTGTCCTGTTGGCTTTGTAACCGTGTGTGTGTGTGTGTGTGTGTGTGTGTGTGTGTGTGTGTGTGTGTGTGTGTGTGTGTGTGTGTGTGTGTGGTGGGGGCATTGAATTGTAGGTTTTCTTGTAGTCATCCAGGCTGTGCTCAGGTTGGTCTGTCTGGTCTTAGAGTCTTGGGTGACTGCTCTTTGAACTAGTAGCTGATGCTTTGACCCTTTCTCGATTCCTTTCTGAGTTTCGTTCATGTATTGACTCGTGTGCCCATTCAGCTTAGTTACTATGATGCCTGACAGGATCTTCCATGTTGTGGAGGGGCAGGTTACACTGGACAATTAAGATTTTGCTTCCTGAACACTTTTGGGTGTATTTAATGGATTTTGGGCTGCTGATCACAAAAATCACCCTAAAATTTTCCTACCACATACCGTTTTGTAGATATAATCTATTTTTGTGATTTCCCATCATATTATAAGTCTACGAGTATATTGCCCCACAAAGTAGGCTGTTTTGGTGAGTCCAAGCATGCCTGGGAATGCACTCAGTGTAAGTGCTTTGCAAATGTTGTCTAAGGCATGCCTGGGCAGGCATGCTTAGTCAGGTTAGATGCTAGAAGACAGGCTATAAAAGCTGCTCACATTTACAAATGCTGTTTGGACGCATGTTGATGCACATTCTTCAGGCAATAGCATAGTGGGTACACTTAACAATAGGCTTTATTGTCTTCAGGAAGATTTACTACAGCAGAAATATCTCGTCAATGTTGCAACAGCTGTGATACATTCTGTTAATGGTGAGTATACGCTTAACGCACCATGACGGCACTTATTAAGAAAGCCTATGAGCTCTACTTTGGAGGTAAAATTGGTGACCAAGAGAAACCCTGGGCTCCTCATATTAGTTGTGCAACATGTGCAGTCATCCTGAGAGCTTGGCTCAGAGGTACTCAGAAGTCAATGCCATTTGCAATCCCAATGATATGGCGAGAACAGAAGGATTACGTGATGAAGTGTTACTTCTGTCTGACCAATGTATCTGGCTCCTCTACTAAAAATAAGAAATGTATTGAATACCCCAATCTGCCTTCAGCTATGAGACCAGTGCCACATGATGACAGTTTGCCAGTACCAAAGCCACCAGAGACATGGAGCCTAGATGAGGCAGATGAAGATGCCACAACACATGAACCATATGTGGAAAATGACACTGATCCAGATGTTGAACCCTTTATGCTTGGCTAGCCCGATCTGATAAAACAGCCAAAATTAAATGACCTGGTCAGGGACTTAGATTTGGCAAAAGCTAAAGCAGAACTACTTGGTTCAAGATTTCAAGGATGCGGTTTGATGTAACCGGGTACAAAAATGTCTATCTTTTGGAACTGTCAAAAACATTTGACAAATTTCTTTATGCAGGTTGACCACCTCTGTCTCTGCACTGACATTGATGGATTGTTCATGGCTTTGGGTTGTGTGCTTGACCCACAACAATGGCGTCATTTTATAGATTCATCAAAGTTAAGCCTGAAAGCTGTCCTATTACGCAATAGCAATGTCCACCCTTCAGTGCCCATCGACTATGCAGTACAAATGAAAGAAACCTAAAATAACATGGAACTGTTGTTGAAACACATGTAGTACAACAATTATGACTGGAACATCTGTGGTGATCTAAAAGTATTGGCACTGCTACCAGGAATGCAGCTCAGATATACAAAGTACTGATGTTTCTTTTGTGAATGGGATAGGCGGTCTAAAGAGTCACATCACATTAAAAAGAAATGGCCGCTCCGTAAGCATTTCGTTCCAGGGCAGAAAAGTGTGGCGCATAAACCACTTGTCGACCCAACAAAGATATTTCTGCCTCCTCGTCATATAAAACTTAGATTGATGAAAGATTTTGTGAAAGCAATGAACAAAGAAGATGATGGAATTTGCTATTTGAGACAGATGTTTCCAAGAATAACTGATGCCAAGATTAAGGAAGGCATTTTTGTTGGTCCACAAATCAGACAGGTCATCAATGACACGGAGTTAGAAGATCTGCCAGTGGGGCCAGAGAAAATAGCATGGAAGGCTGGTTGTTGAGAATTTTCTTGGCAACTACAGAGCACCAAACTACATTGAGCTGCTTGACAACATGCTTAAAGCATACAAAAACATGAAGTGCAACGTGTCACTGAAAATCCATTTTCTGCATTCACACTTGGACTTCTTCCCTTCTGATCTTGGTGCAGTTAATGACGAACATGGTGAAAGGTTTCACCAGGACATTGCGAGCATGGAAAAGAGGTATCAGGGCAACTGGAATCCACCAATGCTGGCCAACTATTGTTGGACACTGACACAAGAGGCACCAGATGCTGAGTGCAAAAGAAAATCAGCTGCAAAACCTTTGTTTTTGTTTTTGGATTTTTTCCCCCGTTTTTCTCTCCAATTGTACCCAGCCAATTACCCCACTCTTCCAAGCCATTCTGGTCACTGTTCCACCCCTCTGCCGATCCGGGGAGAGCTGCAGACTACCACATGCCTCCTCCGATACATGTGGAGTCGCCAGCCGCTTCTTTTCACCTGACAGTGAGGAGTTTTGCCAGGGGATGTAGCATGTGGGAGGATCACAATATTCACCCCAGTTCCCCCTCCCCCCCGAACAGGCGCCCTGACCGACCAGAGGAGGTGCTAGTGCAGCAACCAGGACACATACCCGCATCCGGCTTCACACCCACCCACCATCACAAGCAGGCTTTGTGATGGTAATTTGTCACTGAGTCATGATTCTCATTTGAACCTCAGTTGCTTCCACTATCATGACTAGTAGGATTGTTTCAGCTGGTGTGAGTTGGTCCTCATGTGTCTCCTGCCTACTGGTCAGCCATTCAGGCTGCTGAATTGTATAGTCATCCTGTTGGAGCCTCTTGAACTCAAGTTGTGACAGTAGCTTCCTTCTATTTATGTTCGAGCATTGAGCCACTAGCTGCTTCAGCGTTAGTGTGGATCTGGGTCACCTAGTGGTCCACAGTTACCACATACACTTCATATAGCTCCTCTCCTGGGGTCTGATGTTATAGTGGCATTCCATCAGTTCCAGAGTCTAGGCTCTTGTCCATAAACATCTTGTTCCAGTAGCCCATGTCTCATCAGGTTGTCCTGGTTCCCCAACACCTGGGTGACGTCTGAGCGGGTATGACTCTATTCGTGTTATTCTTACTCATGTCTGAGGTAGTTGGCTTGTATAGTAGTAGGAGTCTAAGCCACAGACTCTTGATGGAGACTCATCCCAACTGAGGTGTGAACCCCGATCTCCGGCAGGAAAGTTGGCGTTCCTACCTACTGAGCTATCCAGCTGCTATACAGTGCTGCTTGAAAGTTTGTGAACCCTCCAGACATGGTCACTGTTTTCGTAAAAAACATTAAAATAAGCTTATTACACATACATCCAAATCCCAATTTGTAAAGCACACCTTCCAAACAATGGACACACACACAAAAAGGGAGATATTTTCATTATTTAATTCAACAAAGGTGGCTTATTTCACAAAAACGGAAAATTTAACATGTGCAAAAGTATGTGAACCCTTGTATTAGTAGCTTGTGGCTCCTCCTTTTGAAGCCATTACTTCAACGAAACGTCTTCTGTAACCACTAACCAGTCTCTCGCATCTGTTTATGGGGATTTTTGCCCACTCCTCCTTGCAGAACTCAGCCAGTTGAGAGAGGTTGGAGGGACATCTGGTATGTACCAACTTCTTTAGGTCTCGCCACAACATTCCAATTGGATTAAGGTCCGGACTTTGACTGGGCCAATCCAGAGTACGAATCCTCTTTCTCTGAAGCCATTCCTTTGTAGTTTTGCTGGAATGCTTTGGGTAATTGTCTTGTTGTATAATCCATTTTTGTCCCAGCTTCGACTCCCTGACTGATGGCAGGAGATTCTGGTCAAGAATTTGTTGATATGCCGGAGAATTCATGGTTCCTTGGATAATATGGAGTCGTCGAGGTCCAGAAGCAGAAAAGCAGCCTCAGACCTTCACATTTCCACCACCATGCTTCACTGTTGGAAGGAGGTTCTTTTCTTCATATGCAGTGTTGGCTTTTCTCCAAACTTGTTGGTTTTGATTATGACCAAATAATTCTATTTTGGACTCGTCTGTCCAGAGAATGGACTTCCAGAAGGCCTCTGGTCTGTCCAAGTGCTCTCTGGCAAAGTTGAAACGGGCAGCTTTGTTCTTTTTTGAGAGCAGAGGCTTCCTTCTAGCAACCCTCCCATGAATGTCATGGTGATTCAATTTTCGTCTGATTGTAGACGCATGCACGTTTGTCCCAGATACTACCAGAGAGGACTGCAACTCTAGAGGTGATGTGTGGGTTGGCCTTTACCTGATTTATTATTTTTCTGGTGCTTCTGGGTGATATTTTTAATGGGCGTCCACTTCTAGGCAGAGTTGCTGTCATGTTGAAGGCCGTCCATTTGTAAATTATTTGTCTTACAGTGGATGGATGGAGCTGGAATCTTTTGGAGATGGTCTTATAGCCCTCCCCAGACTGATGGGCTGTCACTACCCTCTTCTTCATGTCCTCGGATATCTCCTTTGCTCTCGGCATTGTTGATTTGTATGGGACCACAGTGGTTTGGTTGGATTCCTCTCTTTTTTAATTAGCGCAGGCCAAACCCTTTCCCAAGGATGTCTCATTTCATTGGTCTGCTTGAATGATTAATTAAGCACCCAAATGTGTTTCACCACAGTCTGTTACCTGCTTGACTTAACCAATGCAGCTGGGGGTTCACTTACTTTTGCACATACACTAATTCCATGTTTCATGTAGATTTTGGGCTACTTAAACAAGTCCCACTAAACGAGTACATGCAATTGATAAACATATATCTGACATTTCATACATAAAAACTTGTGATGATAAAATAAGAAAATCATGGTAAAACAACAGAAACATCTAAACTGCTCAAGGGGTTCACATACTTTCAAGCAGCACTGTATATATATATATATATATATATATATATATATATATATATATATATATATATATATATATATATATGGGAAGAGAGGGTATGAGAGAGAAACACATACTGTAGATACTGTGCATACAGTATGCACATATTGCACATACTGTACATACTATTGAACAATACTGTAAATACTACAATCTTTTATCCTTTATTTGTTATTGTTGCAATTAGTTTTACCTTGTTATCTTCTGCTCTGGCAATGTATAGAATAGCTGTACCATGCCAATAAAGCATGAGAGAGAGAGAGAGAGAGAGAGAGAGAGAGAGAGAGAGAGAGAGAGAGAGAGAGAGAGAGAGAGAGAGAGAGAGAGAGAGAGAGAGAGAGAGAGAGATTTGTTGTGAGCATTCAGCAGAGGGAGTGGACTCTAGCTGGTCAGGACAGAGGAACTAGTAAGATGCAGCACCATTGAGTGTCTTTTAAACCTTTCAGGGGTGGCGAATGAGTAAGTGAATTGTGTGGGCTGTTTGAAGCTGTCAGCACCAAGGGTGTAAAGTGCGTGTCTGTGCACTTGTGTGTGTGTGTGTGTGTGTGTGTGTGTGTGTGTGTGTGTGTGTGTGTGTGTGTGTGTGTGTGTGTGTGTGTCTTTGGAGGGTGGGTTTGAATGCCTCTCTTTGACCCGGTGGTCATTAATCTCACTCCCTGTCAGAGTAATGGACACTGATAGACAAGGGTGTGTTTGCCCACATGTATGTGCACAAGGACACACACACACACACACACACACACACACACACACACACACACACACACACACACACACACACACACACACACACACACACACAGAGTAAGATACAGATCCATATTCATTCATAAATACATGGGTTGTAGTGAGAAATTCAGTTTTTACAAACAAGGGGGTAAAGTCCAACATGTCAAAGAATCCAGTCAGAATGTCCAAGCTGCACATTTTGAATGTGACCTCTTAAAAACCAGTTAGTGAAAGATAACAGATATATGACTGTAAAGCATGAGTGCTATACATGAGTTTTTTTTTTTTTTTACATTGGGGATTATTTACCCATGAGAATAAAACTGAACTGAGTCTTGAATAAAAATGGGTAATGAAAGCTTCAAAAAGCTTTATTTCTTACTATGTTCATGGCAAAGTATTCAACATTTTATGTAAATGTCATTGTCGTTGGTGTCTCTTGTGTCCGAGGATCCATTCCAAGAGATTAAGGTGTGTGCTTAAAAACTTGGAGCCATTCGCTAAAGCCTTGATTAGGGTGGTGATCAGGTCGCGACGCTGGTCCACACTGCTTGGCCTGGGAGGATCTAGTTCCATGGCAACACAAGAGTGAAGACGATGGGATCCGCCACAGGTTGCACCAAAGTGATGGTCGGATTGGGAGTCCGGACTGCCCACTTGTTAGGCACTTACAAGCCAGGGATGTGTGAGATTTTTATAACCGCCAGTCCGCGGTCCTGTTAGGCTTTAGCCAGCTGAGTGCTGCCCAGGTTACGCCAACTCCACAAGTGAAGTCCGGTCAATACCGCGAGGAGGGGCCTATCCGGGGTTTGTCACGCATGCAGGAATCGGTAGCCTGTACCTTTCAGCCTACATCACATCACGCTTCAGCAACCCTACATCACATGACGCTTCAGCAACCCTATGTAAATGTACATCTAATTGTATTCACTACATTAATTTGGGATTGCATCCTTTTGTTATTAGCTCCTCTGTAATTCCTCTGTAAAGAACATCAAAATGAATCTGAAACACAACATGCTAAGTCACGTATTAACTTTTAATCACATTTCACCAGGCCGAACGCTTTGTTTTACACTTCAGCAAAAGCTAAAGCCAGTGCTAATAGTTTTAACTTGTATGTTGCCATCTTGGACCATCTACCAAGATCAGAATCAGAATCACGTTTATTGGCCATGTAGGTTTGCACAAACATGGAATTTGACTCCAGTTTCATGGTTCTCTCAGTGTACTTAACAGAATAACAACACTACAACACAACAATCTTCAGATATATACACAAGGATTGACTATATACAGGTGAAATAAGAGGTGATAAATGTGCAGTCGTGCAGAGAATATATCAGAGATGCTGAAATAGATGTTAGCAGGTTACTCGCATACATGCCTGAGGTAGATGGACATGTCACAGTGTACTAGTATGCACAACGTACGGTGCAGTATATACAATATGGTTGGATTTATTTGACAGTGTTAAGTGTTCATTTGAATGACAGCCCACGGAAAGAAACTTTTTTTTATATCTGGTTGTTTTGGGGTACAGTGCTCTGTAGCGCCAGCTGGAGGGGAGGAGTTGGAACAGGTTGTGACCAGGGTGTGATGGGTCTTCAGTGATGTTGCCTGCCTGTTTCCTGAGTCTGGAGGTGTATAAGTCCTGAATGAAGGACAGGTTGGCACCAATGAGTTTCTCTGCAGACTTAATTGTCTGTTGTAGTCTGTCAACCTGTTTGGTGGCCGAACCAAACCAGACAGTGATGGATGTGCAGAGGACAGACTGGATTATTGCAGTGTAGAACTGAATCAACAGTTCCTGAGACAGGTTGAATTTCTTGAGCTGGTGGAAAAAGTACATCCCCTGCTGGGCGTTTTTGATGATTGTGTCTATGTTGGATGTCCACGTTAGGTCCTGGGAGACTGTGTGGAACCCAGAAATCTGTTGGTTTTCACCATAGACACCGTGCTGTTGAGTATGATGGTAGATGGTCAAAGGTTGTACCGAACCAACATGGTCCAGGATGGTGACATCCAAGTAAACCAACAGGTTTTAACTTGAATGTTGCCATGTTGTACCATGCTAATGACCTTTGACTGGAAACTCAGTAATGGTACAATACTTCTTAAGAGAGTTGAGTTGACACCATGCTTTTAAATGCAAGTCCAAAACACTACTAATCGCTGTACAAGCCAACACTAAATGTTCAATGTATACATATCTGTATATGCAATTCATATATATATGTGTGTATGTGTATGTATATATATACACTCACTGGCCACTTTATTAGGTACACCTAGCTAGTACCGGGTTGGACCCCCTTTTGCCTTCAGAACTGCCTTAATCCTTCGTGGCATAGATTCAACAAGGTACTGGAAACATTCCTCAGAGAGTTTGGTCCATATTGACATGATAGCATCACGCAGTTGCTGCAGATTTGTCGGCTGCACATCCATGATGCGAATCTCCCGGTCCACCACATCTCAAAGGTGCTCTATTGGATTGCTTTGCTTTCATGTTGTTGACGCCAAATTCTGACCCTACCATCCAAATGTCGCAGCAGAAATCGAGACCCATCAGACCAGGCAACGTTTTTCCAATCTTCTATTGTCCAATTTTGGTGAGCCTGTGCGAATTGTAGCCTCAGTTTCCTGTTCTTAGCTTACAGGAGTGGCACCTGGTGTGGTCTTCTGCTGCTGTAGCCCATCTGCCTCAAGGTTCGACGTGTTGTGCATTCAGAGATGCTCTTCTGCATACCTCGGTTGTAATGAGTGGTTATTTGAGTTACTGTTGCCTTTCTATCAGCTCGAACCAGTCTGGCCATTCTCCTCTGACCTCTGGCATCAACAAGGCATTTTCGCCCACAGAACTGCCGCTCACTGGATATTTTCTCTTTTTCGGACCTTTCTCTGTAAACCCTAGAGATGGTTGTGCGTGAAAATCCCAGTAGATCAGCAGTTTCTGAAATACTCAGACCAGCCCGTCTGGCACCAACAACCATGCCACGTTCAAAGTCACTTAAATCACCTTTCTTCCCCATTCTGATGCTCGGTTTGAACTGCAGCAGATCGTCTTGACCATGTCTACATGCCTAAATGCATTTGGTTGCTGCCATGTGATTGGCTGATTAGAAATTTGCGTTAACGAGCAGTTGGACAGGTGTGCCTAATAAAGTGGCCGGTGAGTGTATATGTGTGTGTGTGTGTGTGTGTGTGTGTGTATATATATATATATATATATATATATACACACACACACACACACACATAGTATATGTGTGTGTGTGTGTGTGTATATCTCAGTGGTGGGGATTCCTGAGAACTTTTTGCCCTTTTCACTTCCTGGTTAAATGATTTCCTTTTAAAGGCAAACACCTCAACATCTGTGTTATTAATAACGTAGCCCACTCATGGATCTTAAGTCTATTTGTATGATGAAAGCCAGAGCTGATAAGCAGCCCATCAGAGTTAATGGAGTGACTTTCATTAATTCATACAACTCATTCCAAATGCTGGCTTCATTACGACACCGGAAGGTTGTCATTACGGCGCTGTTTGTCAGTCAAAGGCTTGACACTCCGCCATAAGGGGATACTGATGGCGGACTGCTTAGTACATGAATGATTTAGTTTGGGAGATTTTTTTCCCCCCTACAGCAAAGTTTAATTAGATTGAAAATGGTGTCTGAGGGGTGTCCTGACGATTTGACTCGGGCTAATGACATGCCGCGTGTTAGTGACACCACAGGTTCGGATGTGCTGGGTGTGTTGGGACCTCTGTTGAGTGCCACCATCTCCTCTCTTATGTTGAATATGAGACATGGAAAATGTGTGCATGCATATCCATAAAGGACCCACAATGAATCTTTCTCCCAGTAAGTGATATATGAGCTGTGATTCAACCCGTTGCACCACCATAAACACGCACCAGGGACATGGAGGGAGCGACAGACGTCTACAAAATCTATAGACAGGAGAGAGCAGATGTGAGACACACTATTTGTATGCCATTTCACCCTGGGGTTAACATTAGGTTAAAATAAGGGTAAAAGTCAGGTTAAGATTAGTGTTAAGGATAGGATTAAGGTTAAGGTCAGGGTTGGGTTGGGGTGGGGTGAGGGGTAAGGTTAAAAACAATAAGTCTTGAAACGGTGATGGCTTTGTGTTTGTGTTACTCATCAGTACTGATGAGTAATGTCATTGATTGCCCCAACAAAGTCCTCACTGTGTACTATATTGACGGAGAAATTGGTGTTGTTCTGCTCGCAGTGCCTATGCGTACCAGAATGCATTGAATGTAAGCCTCTATATCATCACACATCTGCAGTAACGTTGTGGGACGTCACTTCCACCATTGGAAACATAGCGTAGTCGAGAGAACGAGGATGTGTTTTTTGAACAGCATGTTCAGAGTAGATCAGAGTATTAGAAACCCTGCTAGGCTGTGTTAAGTTTTTCTAGTCACCAAATGACATCACGATATGTCACTTGGGAGGATGGAAAAATCAGAATACTTTATTAATCCCCGAGAGAAAATAACTATATTGTGGCGGATACTAGGGGCTATGCCTCTCACCCAGCAGGACTGTGAGCTGGGGGCGTGGTTTACGTTCCCGGGCTTGCTGGTGCAGGGTTGTTCCTGCTGTAGTTTTGGTTTTTGGAGTTGAGGAATAAACATCAAACTCGCCTTCGTCTGCTGTGTTTTTCTTCATCCTGCCACATTGGTGACCCCGAATTGAACATGTTTGGAGCAGAAGAGGAGTGTGAATCCACTTCGGCCACGCTGCCCCAACTCTCACAGCCGGCCCTTCTCGCCGCGGCTGTGAAGCTCCCAGAGTTCTGGCAGAGCGACCCGGCTTCGTGGTTCCAGCATGTCGAGGCGCTGTTCCACCTGCGTGGAATCTCCGCGGACGACTCCAGATACTATTTGGTTGTCGCTGCGCTGGACCAGCAGTCCACACGCCGTGCCATGCAGCTGTTGCGCGCCCCTCCGCAAGACGATAAATATGTCGCCCTCAAACATTTTCTGCTCTGGAGGTACAGCCTATCTACCGCAGAGAGGGCAGATAGAATCCTTTCCCTATCCGGTTTGGGTGACGGGACGGCTGTGGATCTCATGGACAATATGCTGTCGCTGCTAGGCTCGGACGAAGGTGGATTCCTTGTTCCGCACGTTTTCCTGCGCCAGCTTCTGTCTCCTTTGCGTGCGGCTTTGGCTAACTCCCCGTGTCTGGCCGCTGGTGACTGCCGAGGTTTGGCTGAGGAGGCCGATCGGGTCCTGCTGGCTACTAGACGGTTCTCTGTGCAGAGTGTGGCATCGGAGCCTCTGCAGCCGGCGTCGGAGGACGCGGACCCGGCAGTGGTGGCTGGAGTGACTGCCCGGAGATGGCGCGGGAGAGGCCTCTGTTTCTGCCACCAGCGGTTCGGCGGCAAGGCGAGGCGCTGGGTCCCTCCGTGCACGTTTGAGGCATCGGGAAACTCCAGGGCCAGCGCTCAGTAGCAGCTGTGGGCGCTGGCGGACGTAGTGAGCTGCTCTTCATTAAGGACACGATGTCAGGAAGACGGTTTCTGGTGGTTTCAGGCTCGCAAAAGAGCCTACTCCCTCCTGCTAAGACAGACAGGTCGGCCGAAGGTGGCGGCCCACAGTTAAGTGCAGCTAACGGTTTGTCCATTGCGACGTTTGGCACAAGGTTGGTGACTGTTTGCTTCCACGGGTGCCATTTTGAGTGGGACTTTGTAGTCACCACCATTACTGTTCCTATTATTGGCGTGGATTTTCTGTGTGCTAATGGTCTGCTTGTTGATGTTGCAAACCGCCGTTTAATTGATGCTGTGTCTTTTGCCACTTTTCCGTGCGAGACAGGGGGAGCCGGGCCGTTAACGCACGCTAACTTTTTAGCATTAGGTGATGTTTTTCAGCGCTTGCTGGCAGATTTTCCATCGGTGACTACGCCTGCCTTTTCCACCGCGGTTACTAAACACGGGGTAGAACATTTCATTCCTACTGTGGGACCGCAAGTTTTTGCGCGCGCGCGGTGCCTCAACACGGTAAAATTGGCTACAGCTAAGGAGGAGTTCGCCATCATGGAGCGTCTGGGTATAGTGAGGCGTTCCAACAGCCCATGGGCCTCGCTGCTTCACATGGTGCCCAAGGCGGATGGGTCGTGGCGGCCTTGCGGCAACTTTCGCCACCTGAACAACGTCACCGCCAATGACCGCTATCTCATCCCACACACACAGGACTTTTCCATACGCCTGGCAGGTACCACTATTTTCTCTAAGGTGGACCTGGTGCGCGGCTATCATCAGGTTCCTGTGCGTGCAGAGGACGTGCCCAAGACCGCAGTGATCACCCCATTTGGGCTTTTTGAGTTCATGTGCATGCCTTTTGGCTTGAAGGGGGCAGCGCAAACCTTTCAGAGGCTGATGGACTCGGTGTTGTGTGACCTTGCTTTCGTGTTCGTTTATCTCAACGACATATTAGTGGCCAGTCCATCAGCTGAAGAGCACCTGGCACACCTGAAACAGGTTTTCCGTCGTCTGGACGAACACGGCCTGATAGTCAACCCGGCCAAGTGTCAGTTTGGACTGCCGGTGATTGACTTCTTGGGTCACCGCATTTCGCCGCAAGGCGCAGTCCTGTTGCCTTCTAAGGTGCAAGCGGTGGCGGAATTTCCCCGCCCAGTCTCTGTTAAGGCATTGCAGGAATTCTTAGGCATGGTGAATTTCTATAACCGTTTCCTCCCTCGCGCTGCCCACCTCCTTCAGCCACTTTATGAAGCCCTGCGGCTTAAGAAGGCTAACGACCCTGTCGACTGGACTCCAGAACGGGTCCAGGCCTTTGACGGAGCTAAGTGCGCCCTGGCTAACGCTGCCCTCCTCGCCCATCCCACACCCACGGCGTCCATAGCTTTAACAACCGATGCGTCTGACATAGCCGTGGGGGCTGTGGTTGAACAGCGTGTGGCGAATGCGTGGCAGCCACTCGCATTTTTTAGCTGCAAACTGCAAGATAGCGAGCGCAAGTAAAGCGTTTTTGACCGGGAGTTGCTGGCACTGCACCTTGCAACCCGGCATTTCCGCTTCCTGCTGGAGGGTTGCCCATTCACGGCTTATGTGGATCATAAACCGCTGACTTTCGCCATGTCCAAGGTGACTGAGCCGTGGTCTGCTCGTCAGCAGCGCCACCTAGCGGCAATCTCCGAGTTCACAACGGACATTCAGCATGTGGCCGGGAAGTCCAACCCTGTTGCTGATTGTCTGTCGCGTGTGCTTGTGTGTCCTGTGCACCTCGGTGTGGATTTCTCTGCTATGGCTGCCGACCAGTCCAGCGACCCGGACGTCCTTGCCCTTAGGGTCAACACGTACCGGCCTCAAGCTGGAGGACGCTGTGATGCAGGAAGGCAGTCCTGCCCTCCTCTGTAATGTCTCCACCGGCCGTCCCCGCCCCGTTGTTCCAGTGGCCTGGCGCCGTCGAGTTTTCGATTTGATTCACTCCCTCTCGCACCCTGGAGTTCGGGCGTCGGTGAAGTTGGTCGGTTCCAAGTTCGTCTGGCCTGGCCTCCGCAAGGACGTCAAATGGTGGGCAGCTGCATGTGTAGCGTGCCAGCGCGCTAAGGTCCACCAGCACACTAAGTCGCCCCTCGAACCGTTTCCGATCCCGGCCAGACGTTTCGACCACGTGCATGTGGACCTGGTGGGCCCTCTACCTTCTTCACAGGGTTTTACGCACCTGCTCACAATGGTAGATCGGATGACCAGGTGGCCAGAGGCTGTCCCTCTCTCCTCCACAACATCCTCGGACGTTGCACGCGCTTTTCTTTCCTCCTGGGTCGCCCGTTTCGGCTCTCCGTCAGATATCACCTCAGACAGGGGCCCCCAGTTCGTATCAGAGCTCTGGTCGGCACTTGCGCGATCCTTGGGTGTGTAGGTACACCGCACTACCGTGTATCACCCTCAGGCTAACGGCTTGTGTGAACGTTTTCACCGGTTGCTCAAGGCAGCGCTGTGTGCTGCGCTCTCGGATGGTAACTGGGTGGATCGTTTACCTTGGGTTATGCTCAGGTTGCGTTCAGCTCCTAAGGTGGACCTCGACGCTTCGCCCGCTGAGCTGGTGCTCGGTCAGTCGCTCCGCGTCCCTGGGGAATTTTTGCCTGGGAGTTCCGCTCCTTGACCCTGTCCGGCCGTTTATCCTTTTTTGTCCGACAGCACTCGGGTTCCAGGCCCCGTTCACCACTGTTTTCCACGGCCGTTCGTGCCTGCGGAGCTCATGTCGACTCGTTTTGTTTTTGTACGGCATGATGCTCACTGCTCGCCCCTCCAACCCCCATATGATGGCCTGTTTCGGGTTCTTGAGATGGGTCCTAAGGGTTTTGTTCTGGATATTGGTGAGTGTAGGGAGCGTGTCACGCTTGATAGGCTTAAACCGGCGCACAGGGTGGCAGGCGAAGTTGTGTTTCCGGCCCAGGTTCCCCGTCGGGGTCGTCCTCCTTCCATGAGTCCCTTCTGGGTGTTCGGGGGGGGGGGGCTGTGTGGCGGACACTAGGGGCTATGCCTCTCACCCAGCAGGACTGTGAGCTGGGGGCGTGGTTTACGTTCCCGGGCTTGCTGGTGCAGGGTTGTTCCTGCTGTAGTTTTGGTTTTTGGAGTTGGGGAATAAACATCAAACTCGCCTTCGTCTGCTGTGTTTTTCCTCATCCTGCCACAATATCACCGCTGTCCCACAGATGCAAAAACGAGCAGGAACAACCGCAGGTGTTTTTCATGGCTATCCCTGTCGCAGATAGACAGAGATGAGACTCAAGAACAACAAGAACAATGTCATGCAACCTGATTGATTGATTGATTTCTGTCGTGTACTTGCGTACACAAAAGAAATGAAATTTCGTTTCACCCTGTTATTGGTGTTTTTAAATCACGTATTTTTGAGAAAATGTCTATTGTTGAGCCCTTGAAACACCTTCTTTGTCCTTGTCTCTGTGCTGGAAACCCCCGATAGAGCCCCAGTAAGTGTTCGATTAGTGTGATTTTTATCTTAATTCTCATAATGCTTATTTCAAGGCTAATATTTTTAGCTCACCGGCAGATATTATTGTTGGTTTCAAGACATTGTTTCAGGATTATAAGACTTGTTATAAGGAACTTTCACATAACAGGAGGAAAAATCTTACATAAAGAAACTTGATTAAAGACAGTTTTTCTTATTTAATGTCTTGAAACAAGTCCCATTCCTTATCTATACAGAGAAAGCCATTTTTTTCTTCCTGTGCATTGTTAAGTGTAGATAGATAGATAGATAGATAGATAGATAGATAGATAGATAGATAGATAGATAGATAGATAGATAGATAGATAGATACATTAAGGTTTATTTTGCTTCACCAGCAGGCTCCGAGTCTTGCCTTTTTTCATCTTTAATAGTTAATATAAACTCTTATGATTAAAAAAAAATTGCCTTTAAAAAAAACTCACTATAACTATGTTGGATTTCTGTTTCCATCTCTGGTTTTCTTGATTGATCATAACTACTGTCGGTTTAGACATCAAGAGAAGAGGACACTCAAAATCAAACTGAAACATGAAATATAGTTTTAATTTTGGCTGTTTTACACACATATCCTCAGCGAACCGGTAAACAAGTCAGTAATTGCTTAAAGACCTTTAGTCAGGGCAGATGGACACACATTGGCAACTGCACGGATCAAAATTGTGACTCTTTTTGTTCCCGGTGGCCTGTGGCCCTTGATCACTTGGGCCACTCTGCTGGCTCCTATAAACTCACATTCTACATACATTGTCCTTCAGGCTGGCACAAAGTGAGTTTAATGAAGGCTGTCTGGGTGGTCCATGATGACGCCACTTTCCAACAAGTGATTGAGTTCACGAAAAGGGCTTGCCTAGCACAACATAGAAAGTTGAAAACCAGGCAGCAAAAGAAGTTTGACCTACTCGCCAGAGACATCTGCAGGCAACCGACAGCGCCCTCAATGGCAGATAGCGAGACAGACACCAGACACATGCTAGCAATGTGGACAAGTTGGTGAAGAATCTGTCTGACAGACAACTCACCCAGGCAGAGAAAGACATCCTTGCAATTTGCAGTCACGGTGAGGCAAGTCCCGCCCATGGAATTGATTACAGCCATGGAAAACATCACGGACCCGAAAGCGGAGCAACTGCGGACGAAAGTTTCAGCCTGCCTCAGCAACGTGAAGCTGCCACCGTCCAACATCAGCAGAGAAGAGAGGAATGAACTCATGACTCTCAGTAAAGACAATAACATCATCATCCTTCTGGGGGACAAACAACGTGAAGCTGCCACCGTCCAACATCAGCAGAGAAGAGAGGAATGAACTCATGACTCTCAGTAAAGACAATAACATCATCATCCTTCTGGGGGACAAAGGCATGACATTGCTGAGAGACATAAATATGTATGAGCCCCTGAAACGAGATCCAGGCACTGACCACAAGAAAAAGGTGATAGATTATCTGAAGCTGTTGGAACAGGACAATGCTACTAACAGAATTTTGTACCACAGATTATACCCAGGGGAAGCTACACCTAGTCTGTATGGTTTATCTAAGATACAGAAACAGGATGTTCCATCACAGCCCAGTGATTAACTCAGTGACCTACAACATCTCTATGTTTCTGGCATCTTTTCTTAACCCGTTGGTAGGCAGCACTGAAGATCACATCCTGAACACTATGGATTTTGTGGATAAGGTGAGGGACATCATTATCGAGAAGGATGAAACAATGGAGGTAGTCTGTATGAAATTACAAAACGACCGCGCCCTTAGCAATAGGCCCACCCTTAACACTGACCAAATGTGTCTGCTCCTGAAGCTGTGTCTTTAGTCCACGTACTTCACATACAGGGGGCAGTACTAAAGACGGGAACATGGGTGTGCTATGGGTTTCCCAGTTTCACCTATAATTGCCAACTTGTATATGGAGGAAGTGAAAAAGAGGGCTCTGATGCCCTATTCAGGGGCACCAGCTAGCCATTGGTTCAGATTTGTGGACAACACCAGGGTTAGAATTAAATCTTGGAACATACCACATTTCACCAACCAGATTAACTCTGTGGACAACCACATCAAGTTCACCAGGGAGGATATAAAAAATGACAGGTTAGCCTTTCTAGACTATGAAATTGCTATTGGTGATGGGGGGGGGGCATTTGAAAGTTTATGTGTACCGTAAACAATGACATACTGACCAGTACTTAAGTTTTAATTCTCATCATCCACTGGAACACAAAGGATGCTGCATCACCGAGCTGACAGTGTTCCCACTGACACACCGGCCAGGGAAGGGAAATCCCACATTAAGCAGGCCCTGGGTAAGTGTGGTTATCCTAACTGGGTGTTTATCCAAGCCAGGAACACACCCAAACAGTGCACCAGCTGATCGGAGAGGAGAAGGATAACTGCCGTCTAAGTGTAAACCAGTGGTGATTCCGTATGTGGCGGGAGTTTCGGAACAGTTGAGACGCGTATTTTCCAAACACTGCGTCTCAGTTGCTTTCAAACCCCAAACACACTGCGCCAGAAATTGGTTCACCCCAAGGATCGGATCTCCCAGCTCAAACAGAGCAATATGGTGTACATGGTTAAGTGGCGGGAGGATTGCCGGGACTTGTTCATCAGGGAAACCAAACAGACGCTGGCCAAGAGGATGGCACAACACAGAAGAGCTAACACGTCAGGCCAGGACTCCGCAGTCTACACCCATCTACAGGCCAGTGGCCACTCTTTCAAGGATGAGGATGTGAACATCCATGATAGGGAGGAACACGGGTTGAACAGGGAGTCAAAGAGACCATCTATGTTAAGAGGGAACGACCATTCCTTAACCGAGGAGGGGGGCTAAGAGTACATCTGTCGTCATCTTACAATGCTGTGGCTGCAGCTATTTCCAAATCCTCTGTGAATGGTACACATGGCCATAATGGTCACAACATTTGCATATGAAACTAATCGCTGATTTCAGTCGCTATGCAACTACTGTTTTTCAGATTGTGGATACCCGCAGTCCGCTAAGACTGATGAAGTCACTTAGATGAGTGATGAAAGGTTTTTTCCCACTTAACTTTGTGTCCTGATGAACTGATTCAACTTCCTGGGCTCCACGACTGCAGGTTGTTAACCTTGTGACTCTTCAAAGTTTGCAGTTCAATTCCAGCCTCCAGGACACGTGTCTCTCAGAACAGGACAGGAGAGAGAGTGAGAGAGAGAGAGAGCGAGAGTGAGAGAGAGACACACACACACACACTTGTGATGAGGGATGCAGTATTGAGGGGAGAGAGTTGTTGGGATGGAGGTGGTAGGGGGAGGCTGACTGAAACATTATCTTCTCAGCATCACCCAGTAATTGTGGCTCGTTCTGTTCAATCTAACTGTCCACTCTGCTCAGGCTCTCTCTGGCCACACTGACACACACACACACACACACACACACACACACACACACACACACACACACACACACACACACACACACACACACACACACACACACACACACACACACACACACATACGTAGACACATACACTCATACACAATCACACGCACACGTACAGATGGGCACACAGGTTTGTATACACTAATAGGGTCTAAGTCCACACACACACACACACACACAAACATACTTGTACAGAGACATATGCATGCACACAAAAACAAGCTAGTTACATGTGTGGTGGACAGGAAGGCCAGTGTGACCCACGAAGTCACACACACAGATTTTGGAAACACACAGCAAGAGAATACACTTCCTAAACAGGAAGGCAGAAAACATTCGTTAAAAATTTACACACATACATGCACACACAAACACCCGCGCACGCACAGAAATACACATACACATAGACTAAAACTGCAAACTAGCTTTGGGGATGTTGGGCTCCCATTAGCTGAAATTGGTCATCCCTCCCTCCTTCTCTCCCTTCCTCTGTCCTTCCCAGTGCCTGGCTCTGCTGTCACAGTTAATCGGTCCAGTGACGCCTCCCACTGCCACCGACAGCTCTGCCAGTGCTGCTCGGCAAAGGTCAGAGCCTGGCAATTAAAGCTACCCACTGGGGGTGGGGTCAGGGAGTGAGAGAGACGGGGAGAGAGAGGGAGAGAGAGAGGGAGAGAGAGAGAGAGTGCTGACATGTGACATGCCAGTAGGCCTAATAGTAACTGCACTGTACTAACCCTCTGATCATGTCGCCAACAGGAAGATCTCGTTGAGGGCTTACTGACTTAACACACACGTGCGCACACATATACGTTTGTATACACACTGACACGTGCATGTAACTCAATGCACATGTTACATACATGCATGCATATAAACTTGGGATAAACAACAATGGGATTAGCAGCCACAGACGCATAACGCACGCAGCCATGTGTGCATATGTGTTTGCAGGCAGGGGTTAAAATAAGCAGACATGAAGTCACCTTAAAGCTCCACCTCCACACATGCAGGCACGCACCCCCCCCCACGCGCACACACACAGTCACTCATTCTCATTTCCTCTTCTAAACACAGTGTTTTGATGTGAACCTCTTCTTCTCTGATCAATATCAAGCTGACAGAGCACCCCCCACGCACACACACAGTTTCCTCTACTTAACAGTCTGTCTGCAACATTACTGCCCTTGCCCTTCGGCTCCTACCCTACTGCCTGCCAGTAGTGGCTGGTGAAATATATTCTAGGTGGGGCTGTGCCATATTCAGTCAAAGAAGGTTGAGTCAGTTCATCTGGTTACAATGTATCCAGATGAACCTTGTTTGACTTTCTTACCTGGATTATTGAGCATGCATCAGGACATATTCACTCAGTTTCAGTAACCATCCTGATACATTTTAACCAAACTACAGGATGATAATAATAATAATAATAATAATAAATTCCATTTATAGACCACTTTTCTAGACACCCAAAGCACTATATAAATGTAATTATTATTATTATTACCAGTGCTCTGTGAAATAGTCAGTAATAATTTCTATCTCATCTCATCAACCGCTTCTCTGGGGTCGGATCACAGTGGCAGCAAGCTAAGTAGGGCACTCCAGACGTCCCTCTCTACAGCAATGCCCTCCAGCTCTTCCTGGGTGATCTCAAGATGATCCCAGGCCAGATTGGACATATAGTCCCTCCAGTGAGTTCTGGGTCTACCCCAGGGCTTCCCCCGAGTTGGACATGCCCGGAAAACCTCCAAAGGAAGGTACCCAGGAGGCATCCTAATCAGATGCCCGAACCAACTCAACTGGCTACTTTCAATGGGAAGGAGCAGCAGCTCTACTCCGAGCTCCCTCCAGATGTCTGAGCTCCTCACCCTATCTCTAAGGCTGAGTCTAGACACCCTATGGAGGAAACTCATTTCAGCCACTTGTATCTGTGATCTCACCCTTTCGGTCACTACCCAAAGCTCATGACCATAGGTGAGGGTTGGAAGAAAGATTGACTGGTAAATTGAGAGCTTTGCCTTCCAGCTCAGTTCCCTCTTCACCACAATGGTCTGGTACAATGTCCACATTACTGCTGATGCTGTACCAATCCACCATTAACTCTCCCGCTCCATCCTACACTCACTCGTGAACAAGACCCCGAGATACTTGAACTCCCTCACTTGAGGCAACAACTCATCCCCAATCCAGAGGGAGCAATCCACCATTTTCCGGTAGAGAAACATGGCCTCAGACTTGGAGGTGCTGACTCTCATCCCGACCATTTCACACTCAGCTGCAAACCACCCCAGTGCGTGCTGGAGGTCGCATTCTGAGGAAATCAACAAAACCACATCATTTGCGAAAAGCAGAGATGCACTTCTGAGGTTCCCAAAATCGACACACTCCTCACCTTGGCTGTGCCTTGAGACCCTGTCCATGAATATCACAAACAGAATCGGAGACAAGGGTCAACCTTGGCAGAGTCTGACACCCACCGAAAATGTGTTTGACTTTGTGCCGAGAATGCAGACACAGCTCAGTTATACAAGGACCAGATGGCTTGTAGCAACTGCCCCGGTACCCCATACTTCTGCAGTACCCCCCACAGAGTGCCCCAGAGTACACGGTCATAAGCCTTCTCCAAGTCCACAAAACACATGTAGACTGGCTGGTCAAACTCCCATGCCTCCCTCAGCACATCCGCAAGGGTAAATTGTTGGTCCATGTTCCACAGCCAGGATGGAATCCACATTGTTCCTTCTGGATCCGAGGTTCGACAATCGGCCGGAGCCTCCTTTCTAGCACCCTAGACTTTCCCAGGGAGGCTGAGCAGTTTGGTCCATTGTTCCACGGCCAGGACGGAATCCACATTGTTCCTCCTGGATCCGAGGTTCAACAGTCGGTCGGAGCCTCCTTTCCAGCACCCTAGACTTTCACAGGGATGCTGAGCAGTGTGATGCCTCGATAATTGGCGCACACCTTCCGGTCCCCTTTTTTAAATATGGGAACCACCACCCCAGTCTGCCACTCCACTGGTACTGTCCCCAGCCTCCACACAACACTGAAGAGGCATGTCAGCCAAGACAGCCCAACAATGTCCAGAGCCTTCAGCATCTCAGGGCGAATTTCATCCACACCAGGTGCCTTGCCACCGAGGAGCTTTTTAACTACCTCAGAGACCTCTGCCAGGGATATGGGTGGGGCCTCCCCCGAGTCTTACGACTCTACCTCCTCCACTGAGGATGTGTTAGCCGGGTTCAGGAGCTCCTCAATGTGTTCTTTCCACCGCCTGACAACATCCCCAGTCCGGGTCAGCAGTTCCCCTCCCCGGCTGAACACAGCCTGAGTCAATCCCTGCTTCCCCAACCTGAGTTGCCAGATGGTTTGCCAGAACTTCCTTGAGGCCAATCGAAAGTCCTCCTCCACAGTCTCATCGAACTCCTCCCACACCCGAGTTTTTGCTTCCGTGACTGCCGAAGCCACAGCTCTTCTGGCCTCCTGGTACCTGTCTGCTGCTTCAGGAGACACCTGGGCCAACCAAGCCCGAAAGGCCTCCTTCTTCAGCCTGGTGACTTCCCCTTGAGTGTCCATCAGCGGGTTTTTAGGTTGCCACCTCGACAGGCACCGATGAACTTATGACCACAGCTCCTATCTGACGCATATGCAATAGAGGCTTTGAACATGGCCCACTTAGACTCCATGTCCCCAGCCTCCCTTGGGATACACGAGAACTTCTTCCAGAGGTGGGAGTTGAAGAATTCACGGACAGGGGCCTCCACCAGACATTCCCAGTTCACCCCCACTACACGTTTGGGTTTGCCAGGTCTGTCCAGCAGCCTTCCCCACCATCTGATCTAACTCACCACCAGGTGGTGAACAGTTGACAGTTCTGCTCCTCTCTTCACACGAGTGTCCAAAACATACGGCCACAGATCTGATGATACTACCAAAAGTCTATCATCGATCTTCGGCCTAAGGTGTTCTGGTACCAAATGCACTTATGAGCTACCTTGTGTTCGGATATGGTGTTTGTTATGGCCAATCCATGACTTGCACAGAAGTCCAATAACAAGGCACCACTCAAGTTCCGATAGGGGAGGCCGTTCCTCCCAATCACGCCCCTCCAGGTTTCTGTATCGTTACCCACGTGCGTGTTGAAGTCCCCCAGTAGAACTATAGAGTCCCCAGGGGCCGCCCTATCCAGGACACCACCCAGAGACTCCAAGAAGGCCGGATACTCCAAATTGCTATTCGGTGCATAAGCACACACAACAGTCAAAGCCTTCCCCTCAATGACTCGCAGTCATATAGAGGCGACCCTGTCATTCCCTGGGAAGAACTCCAACACGGCGGTGCTCAACTGGGGACTTGTGAGTATCCCCACACCCACCTGGCACCTGTCACCTTGGCCAACTCTGGAAAAGTAAAGAGTCCAGCCCCTCTCCAGGAATTTGATACCAGAGCCTATGCTATGTGTGGAGGTGAGCCCAACTATATCTAGTTGGCACTGCTCCACCTCCCGCATCAGCTCAGGCTCCTTCCCTGCCAGAGAGGGGACATTCCACATCCCGAGGACCAGTCTGCGATGCTGAAAGTCAGTACGCCCTGGTCCCTGCCTTTGCCTGCTGCCCGGCTTGCATTGCACCCTACCTCAATGCTCATCCCCGCCGGTGGTGGGTCCACGGGATGGTGGCTCCATGTTGTTTTTTCGGGCTGGGCCCAACCGGGCCCCATGGGCCAAGGCCCAGCCACCAGACGCTTGCCAGTGAGCTCCCTTCCCAGGTCTGGCTCCAGGGGGGCACCCCAGTTTCCCTTTTCTGGGCAAGGTGCTGTAGCTCTGCTGTTGTCATTTCATTGGGTTTCTTGGGAATCGCTCTTAGTCTGTCCCCTCCCCTTGGACCAATTTGCCTTGGGAGACCCTACCAGGAGCTATTGCCCCCGAAACACAGCTCCCAGGATCACCGGGATGCCCAAACCCCTCCACCATGTTAAGGTGGTGATTCTCGGAGGGCTAGTAATAATTTAATGCCAATATTAAAAAGTTGAGGCATTCTTACATAAAAACATAAAAAGCATATTGCACAAACACAAGCTTTCCATTTGCATTTGAAATTGAACTGGTAAACAGTTGACTTATTTTTATATTTGTTGGAAAAGCTGTTGACTGTTATGCCAGCGCCCCCCTGTGGCAGAGGTGCACAGCTGTGCTGTTGAGCACATGAAATGGTGCCATTAGTAGTAAATAGGCAAATCAAGAGGCACACCATCAGAATAGAGTGGAAAGTGGACTTATCTTTGCTAAAATGTGCCTGTTTGTATCCACCTCTTCGTTGCATTTCCTCACCCCAATCCCGTGGCCATCATTCAGTTAACTCAGCCTAGCATGGCTAGCTTGACTGTATTCTCCATTTGTGCCCTTGTACACTAATTTTTCTTAATTTTCTCAGATAAATATTTTATGTCCCTTAATCGTGTAACGGTCCATGTTGTATTTGTCTTCGCCATTTTTAAAAAGTAAGCATGGGAAGCAGTGATGGCTGGTGGTGATATTGGGTGGGTGGGATAATGAATGCATTATAACCATCAATAGTTCATGCTGCAGCAACAGCAGCATCACATCTGTGATACCAAGTTAAAGGAGCTACATTATAGACCTTGTTATAGCAAGAACTCTACAACAACACTATAGAGAAGTACCCACAAGAATGGCCTGATGTAAAAAAAACTGTCTCTCTCTCGCGCGCGCGCGTGTGCTGCGCATTTTCTAATTTTGTTGGATAAATGTTTCAAATCCACAATTCTTGTTTGGTCCAAGCCGTGTCTCCTCCAAAAATGAAACATTGGATACAGAAAAGTGAATTCTTAGCTATACTTGCTGCTAGCCAGTCTTTTCATTGAAAGCAAGTAATACAAACTTGTCATTTGTCTTTTTTGTGTTATTTGAATATCGTTTGGGTGATGTGTTTCCAGTCTCAACACTTCCAATTTCCCCCCAAAGACAATGAAGAAAATTGATGATAAAGTAAATAATCCACCTCGTTCATGCTAATGTCCATGCCCAGATTCCTCTCCCGACTTTCGCTCAAGTAGCACCTCACTGGACGTACTGTTGTTCTGTACGTCTGCTGTCATTGGTTAAAAGTCAGTAGCCTGAGGAGTGAATGAATTTAGCCCAAATGATCAGCAAATCAGGGGAGTGTGCCAGGACGCCTGTCACTCATTTACTACGAAGATGAATGGAAGGTGATGCTGCTGTGTTTGGGTTGTAAAAAATAACCCCATTTAGATATATCCTGTGTTTTTCTTGTGACAATTTGGTGCTGTTGCTGCCCACCAAAGGTTCCATCAAAATTTAAAAAAAAAATCTGTTCCTCAGGGATGTCTGGGGAGTGGCGAAGAAGTATACTGGTATCAATTTTCAAGAATAAGGGTGACGTGCAGAGCTGTAGTAACTACAGAGGTCTAAAGTTGATCAGTCACAGTATGAAGATATGGGAAAGAGAAGTGGAAGCTAGGTTAAGAGGAGAGGTGATGATTAGCGAGCAGCAGTATGGTTTCATGCCAGGACAGATGCAATGTTTGCTTTGAGGTTGTTGATGGAGAAGTATAGGGAAGGACAGAATGAGTTACATTGTGTCTTTGTGGATTTAGAGAAAGCATATGCCAGGGTGCCGAGAGAAGAGATGCGGTATTGTATGAGGAAGTTGGGAGTGGCAGAGAAATATGTGGGAGTGGTGCAGGATATGTATGAGGGCAGTGTGACAGTGGTGAGGTGTGCGGTTGAAATGACAGATTGGTTCAAGGTGGAGGTGTGATTACATCAAGGATCGGCTCTGAGGCCTTTCTTGTTTGCAATGGTGATGGACAGGTTGACGGACAAGATCAGGCAAGAGTCTCCGTGGACTATGATGTTCGTGAATGACATTGTGATCTGTAGTGAGAGTAGGGAGCAGACTGAGGAAGGAAGAGAAATGAAAGTTAGTAGGAGCAAGACGGAATACATATACGTGAACAAGAGGGAGGACAGGGGAATGGTGAGGATGCAAGGAGTAGAGGTGATGAAAGTGGATGAGTTTAAATACTTAGGGTCAACTGTTCAAAGTAACTGGGAGGGTGGAAGAGAGGTGAAGAAGAGAGTGCAGGCAGGGTGGAGTGGGTGGGGAAGAGTGTCAGGAGTGCTTTGTGACAGAAGGGTACCAGCAAGAGTTAAAGGGAAGGTTTACAAGATGGTTGTGAGACCATATGGTTATATGGTTTGGAGACAGTGGCACTGATGAAATGACAGGAGGCACAGCTGGAGGTGGCAGAGTTGAAGATGATAAGATTTTCATTGGGAGTGATGAAGAAGGACAGGATTAAGAATGAGTATATTAGAGGGACAGTTTAGGTTGGACGGTTTGGAGACAAAGCAAGCGAGGCATGGTTGAGATGGTTTGGACATGTGTGGAGGAGAGATACTGGGTATACTGGGAGAAGGATGCTGAAGATGGAGCTGCCAGGCAAGAGGAAAAGAGGAAGGCCAAAGAGGAGGTTTATGGATGTGGTGAGAGAGGACATGCAGGTGGCTGCTGTGAGAGAGGAGGATGCAGAGGACAGGAAGAGATGGAAATAGATGATCCAGCGTGGTGACCCCTAATGGGAGCAGTAGTAGTAGTAGATTATAAAAAGACCAGAAGAACCCCGCTACAATGTAGCGGTTTGGTTATCCACCCGTCTAAATCTCCCCCCTCTTCATCCTGCCAGCTAACCGCCTTCCCCCTGCCCCTAACCCCCCCCCCAACTCCCTCCCCCAAAATGCTCAGAATTATCTGAAATGCCGAGAAAAGTGGTTTTTTTAGCCAGTTTTAGAAAATTCATATTTTGCATAATTATGCATAATTATTATAATTATATTCTAATGTTCTGCTATTTTTCTGGTCCTCTCTGGAACAATACCTACCACCTCCAAAAAAAATTAGGATCATAAGTGCATTTTTGCAAAAATGCATATATTTTGCATAATGCCAAAACATTTCTAAGTCCCAGAATTTTTTTTTTATATAGGTGAAATAATCAAAGATGCTCAGAATCATCTGAAATGCTGAGAAAAGTGTTTTTTTTTTGCCATTTTTAGGAAAATGCATATTTTGCATATTTATGCATAATTATGCATAATTTTAATTTTCTGGGATTTTTCCCTTACTCTCTGAGACAATACCTACCACCTCCAAAAATAATTAGGATCATAAATGCTTTAGTTTTCGGTCCCGCTATCTACACTAACTAACACACACACACACTAACGCCACACACACACACATTCCGAAAATATGTGAGTAGAGGGTCACATTTTCCAGGTTAAGGGGGGGTCCCAGAAAAAAAAATTTAGGTGAAAAAATCAAAAATGCTCAGAATCATCTGACACGCTGAGAAAAGTGTTTTTTTAGCCATTTTTAGAAAAATTCATATTTTGCATATTTACACATAATTATGCATAATTTTAATTTTCTGGGATTTTTCCTGTACTCTCTGGAACAATACCTACCACCTCCAAAAATAATTAGGATCATAAGTGATTTAGTTTTCAGTCCCGCTACCTACACTAACTAACACACACACACATTAACACCACACACACACACATTCCGAAAATATATGAGTAGATGGGGGGACTTAGCCCTGTTAGCCCATTTATACCAGCTGTCCCTGATGGGAAGCAAAATACGACATTTACATGGTTGCATCCAGCCTGCCAAGACTTTCTGTTGTACCAATTATGGGAGAAGCCTCACATGTACATTCTACCTTTTTCACCAGCCTGTTTTCTGATTTTGATGTCAGGTTGATCTGGGCCAAGCTCTTTGACTTGTTGTTTCTCCACCAAAGTTCTCCTCTCAAATGGATTTTGGAGAAGAGATCTTTTTGGGGGTTGTCGGAAATCCTGTGTCTTTAGCACCCGTGTTCATCATTGTCAATAACGTCAGGTGTCCCTGCTCCACCACCGACTCACCCTCCTTGAGATGATAAATTAATCACAATGTAGGCATCAGATTCGAGGAAGCTGATTGGCTGCGTATCTTGTGTCAGCAATTGGCTGCGCTGCTGCATTGATAGGACGATGTTTCTGTTGTCCCAGGAGAGATATTGAAAGGGAGGGGATGAAAAGGAAGCTAATTTTCCCCCAAACATAACGATTTATACTTTATATATTACATGTTATTGAGCATTTTAAACACACACACTTAAAATAAGTAATTATTGTTTCTTTTAAAAAAAAATTTTTTTTAAAGAAAAAATCAAAAAACACTTTCCACCAAGGAGGGCGGTGCCCTAGCGCCCTCTATTGGCCAGCCGCTGCGGCTCCCCACGTACCGACTTTGCCTCCCCCCTCTCCCACCACCCTGTCTCATCCTCATCATTTTATTCCCTCGTCTTTCTCTCCTCTCTTTTTCCTCTTCCACTGCCTCCTCTTCCCCCTACATGCCTCTCTCCTCCCTCCCCCCTTCCCTTCTTACTTCAATCTTCTTCTTCTCCCCTCATCTGCCCAGAGCTACCCCCCTCCCCTTTCCCTCCCCTCCCTCCAGCACACTCTCACTTCCAACTAGACTAATCTGTGCCATCGGCCCCTCCTCTGCCATCCGTCAGAGCCCTCACATTGTTTTGACGTCTGGTTAATTTTGCCCCGATGATTTATCAAACTCTTATTACGGCCTGCTGAAAGCCTCATTTATTGTCCTGATGTATGGTAATGATAGCCTGCGCAACTTCCTGCCCTGAATCTTAACCAACACACTTTTGTCCTCTCTTCCCTTCTTCTCCTCTGTTCTCCTCTTCTCTTCTTTGTCTCCTCTCCTCTTTCTCCCTCTGTCTCTAAATATATCCCCTGTTCTTTTTCTTTATCCCCAGTGGCTAACTTCTCCTCCCTTTTGTGTTTTTCTCTTTTTCTCTCACTGTCTGATCTCTTTCTGTCTTTCTGTCTGTTTCATTTCTATCTGTCTGCAGAGCTGCGTGTCTGTCTGCACTGACCTTCATACTGCCCACCTCCCCTCACATATATAAACATATGACATGCATAAACATCACAGTCCCTCCCTTTTCCCCCCTCTATTTACCCATGACCATTGTAGTATGCATACATATGTGTATACAGATGGGCTACATGGTACCTTAGTTTCACACATTTCGGCACATTGTAAAATTTTGCACTTTTTATGCAGTGCTGTGTTTGGCGAAGTGTCCATCCTTGGGTTGTATTGTGCTGCGTAGCTGCACCGTGTACTGTGGATCCTGTGTTATAGAGAGCTTTGTCATGTGTAGCACTGTACGGTGTCCTATCTCTTCTTATCGTAGCACATCTTGTGCAGCTTCTTGGAGCTGGGTGTGTGGTTGTGCTGTGCAGTTTGTGCCATGTTATATCACACAGTTTGTATTGTATAGTGTGTTGTCTTGGTTGTTGTGTTCCTACTATGCAAGGCTCTTAATTTTGCTTCAGTAAGGGCGCAGATGGTGGGGGGGGCCTGGGTTCATAGGGACCCTGATCCCCCCCACCTTTTAGAAAAAAAAAACTTCAGATGAGCTGTAGTCCACTCAAACACCAAACGCACACATTTCCTGCTGTCTCCCATTCACCCTGTTTGCTAGCTAGACGTTGTGTGATGTACTGCTGTTAACCTCAACATTTTTTATCACAGTGCCCTAATGATTTACTGAATGATAAATAACTCATACACTGACTTTAGTTTCTAAGATCCATCCATTATCTGAACCACTTATCCTGCTCTCAGGGTCGCGGGGATGCTGGAGCCTATCCCAGCAGTCATTGGGCAGCAGGCGGGGAGACACCCTGGACAGGCCGCCAGGCCATCACACACACACACACACACACACACACACACACACACACACACACACACACACACACACCTAGGGACAATTTTAGTGTGGCCGATTCACCTGACCTACATGTCTTTGGACTGTGGGAGGAAACCGGAGCCCCCGGAGGAAACCCACACAGACGTGGGGAGAAAATGCAAACTCCACACACAGGATGACCCGGGACGACCCACCAAGTTTGGACTACCCTGGGGCTCGAACCCAGGACCTTCTTTCTGTGAAGCGACCACGCTAACCACTGCACCACCGTGCTGCCCAGTTTCTAAGATATTTTATTAAACATTGTTTATTAGAAACATGTAAATCTGCTGCTTGGGTTACCTTCATGCTTATATTCAGCTTCTGTTAGTGTTCGGCTGTTTCAGGGGTCTTAAGACCAGCTGGGAACGGAGCTGCATCACATGTGCCTGTCACAGATGTAATCACAAACGATACCCTTTTATGATCCCATGGTCAGGTCACGTGATTGTACAAAGCGATATTGGTAGCTTCGTGGTACAACCGGCACAAACGGCATAATGATGCCAAGGAAAAAACAAAAAACAATCAGCGGTTTTTGAAAAAGCAAACAATGCATCCCCCTATGTTCAGTGCAATTGTCAACACATTTCCCACATATTTCAAATAGACATGTTTAAGGTTTTATTGTTTTAAGGGGGAAATAATCTAATAGCCTAAATAAGTAACAATGATAATTTTGCACTTGCTTGAAGTGATAAATGCAAAATAAGAGCGGGACTAGCTGGACTGGAGGTGAGGAGCAGCCTAGTCTATTGTTACAGTCAAAATTCACAGGACTTTTTTTCATTAGAAGATATTTTTTGTTGCTAACTGAATTTCACAGTGCCATGGGGCAACATCGTGGTACAGTAGTTGGCGTGGTCGTCTCACAGCAAGAAGGTCCTGGGCTCGAGCCCTGGGGGTTGTCTAACCTTGGGGGTCATCCCAGGTCATTCTCTGTGTAGAGTTTGTATGTTCTCCCCGTGTCTGCGTGGGTTTTGTCCGGGTGCTCCAGTTTCCTCCCACAGTCCAAAGACATGTAGGTCAGGTGATCAGCCGTACTAAATTGTCCCTGTGTGTGTGTGTGTGTGTGTGTGTGTGTGTGTGTGTGTGTGTGTGATGGCCTGGCAGACTGTCCAGGGTGTCTCCCCCGCTTGCCAACCAATGACTGCCAGGATAGGCTCCAGCATCCCTATGACCTTGAGAGCAGGACAAGCGGTTTGGATAATAATAATAACTGAATTTTTACATTGCTCTGGGTAAAGACAACATTTCCTGATGGCCTAATATTTTCAGGCAATTTCTGATGACAATGAGACAGACCCAAGTCAGGTTGATGGAGACAGATAACATGAGGAAGGAGAGACAGAAGGAGAGGAGGTTGAAAGTGAGGACAGAATAATGACTTACTATACACAGCCAAATTGACCCGCCTCTGAAGTTATACAAAAGCAAGTGCTCAGTGAGCGGATATTACCATCCCGAAAATCTTGGTATGATAAGTACCCCTGGCTGCATGTTAATCAGGGTATTGATGGAGTTCTGTGTTTTCACTGCTCCAAGTACTTTAAGACAGGGGAACCAACACAAGCAAAGAGTACAGAGACAGCTTTTGTCAGTGCCAGATTTAAAAACAGGAAAAATAGCGCTAGAAAAACTTTGCAAACATGAGAAGTTGGAGGACCACAAAGTTGTTCTCACAACTGCAGTGTAGGAAAACACATCAGTCAGTGCACAGTTGAGCAGTGCGCACATTGAACAACAGAAAGAAAACGGAGCTAATCTGTTAAAAGTTATTTGTCATGGGCATCCGGGTTGCATGGCGGTCTATTCCATTGCCTACCAACAAGGGGATCACCGGTTCAAATACATGTGTTACCTCCGGCTAGGTTGGGCCTCCCTACAGACACAATTTGCTGTGTCTGCGGGTGGGAAGCCAGATGTGTCGCTACACTAGCGCCTCCTCTGGTCAGTTGGGGCACCTGTTTGTGAGGGAGGGGGAACTGGGGGGGAACAGTGTGATCCTCCCACGCACTACGTCCCCCTGGTGAGGCTCCTCACCTGTCAGGTGAAAAGAAGTGGCTGGCGACTCCACATTTATTAGAGAAAGCATGTGGTAGTCTGCAGCCCTCCCCGGATCGGAAGAGGGGGTGTAGCGGAGACCGGGATGGCGCAGAAGAGTGGGGTAATTGGCCAAGTGCCATTGGGAAGAAAAAAAAGGGGGGTAGTTATTGGTGGTGATATGTTTTAGGTGAGACAGGGTTTAGCCTTTAGGGGGCATGATCAGCGAAAAGGGAACCAAGACCAGCTTTTAAGATATAAAACTGAGGATAGGATGATCCATCTTTAACCAGGTGGTTGTCTGCCAAGAGGGGAGTGTACACTTCCTGGGACTGTCAGAATGAACTAATCCATTTGATGAGTTCATCAATTGTCAAGGCAGTCACAGATGAAATCCGAGCCATGCCTGTGTAGCAGTTTCCAGTAATAATGGACGGGACACAGGATGTGTCAGGTGCTGAGCAGGAGGCCCTGTGCCTAAGCTATGTTGACCTTGATTTGCTGGTGCACAAAGAGTTCATTGGCTTGTATGAGACAACATCAACAACAGGTGAAAATATTGCTAAGATTATCTTGGATGTACTGTTGAGGCTGAATTTGCCCATATCAGACCTTAGGGGTCAGGCGTACGATGGTGCAGCGATATGGCTGGGAAATACTCGGGTGCACAGGCAGTCATTTGCCAAACAGAGTCACTAGCACTAGATGTACATTGTGTATGGAGCCCATTGTGGGAACTTAGTAACACAACAGACATGCTCAGCCTCCCCTGTTGTGCGAAACACACTTCAGTGTATACACAAGCTTGGCAAATTCTTTGCAGTCTGGTAAACTAAAGAATACCTTTAAATCTATTGCTGCAGGTGCTGAAGAAGGGCCAGTCCTGTCAATCAGGCCCTTGTGTCCCACCAGGTAGCCTGTGCGGTCATCTTCCATTCGTGCTGTGCTGACCCAATATGAAATGGTGCTAAATGCACCGGAGGAGACGGCTGTAAGTAACTCCAGCACTGAATCTGCAAGCCAGGCACAGGGCTTGCATGATCAGCTGCAACAAGGCAATGTTGTACTGGGCCTTATGCTTGCCCTAGATATTATAAGTGGACTAGAGATGCTAAATGTATCGCTCCAGAAAAACAGCCAGACAGTGGAGGGCATTCTGCAGTCTCCCTCATCCGAGACATCTTGGGGGGGAGTAAAAGAGACACTGAACACTTTCAGACGATCTTTAGGGAGGCAGAAGACAGTCTCTATAGCCTTTTGTTTAACCATGCACTCATAAGCCCCACAAAGATATTCTGGAGGGCCTCTGCTTACACACAGGGATCGGCCTTGGATTTCTACAGAACATAGTTCTACAGTGTCTTAGACACAATACATACACAAATGAGTGACAGACTTATGCAACAAGGCATAGAAATGATAAAACAATTTGAAAACACACTCCTGACTAGCATCGCAAATGACGCTGTTCGTAACTATCCCGAACTGAATCAAGAAAACTTGATAGTCCAATCAGCTATGTTTAAAAACAAGTACAATATCAAGACAGATGCAGTGCAAGCTGTAAAAGAAATGTTCCCTGAAGTTCGTGGCCTAGTTGATCAGGTAGAGACACCAGTTAGATTGTTGATGGTGGTGCCCGTATCGTCTGCTGAGGCAGAGCGCCGCTTTCACAGATTGCGTAGATTGTAAACATGGTTGTAATCTACCATGCTGTGTGCCATATTAAAAAAAAAAAGACAGACTGGATGAAAGGAGGAGAAGAGGTTTTAGGTCCTTTGAGGAGCCTACGTCCTGACAGTAAATGTGTTTGGCTGCAAGTCATTTCTGATGCTTTTTAATTTGAAAGTCAAAGGTTAAAATTCATCTGTCGTAGCCTATCTCATTTTACTATTTAAAATCTGAAGTAGACAATTTTATTTATGTATATAAATGTTTTGTTAAAATATTTGTATTTTTTATGTTAATGCTAATAGTTGACTACAACAGCACACTTAAGTGCGTTGCAAATTGTTGTAATTGTATGTTGAGGGTTTTTTTTTGTACATATGTTCTTTGTTGTTTTCCTATAATATACTGTAAGAATAAAGCAATAAATCGATCAGATCCTCCTCACATAATTTGTATCATTACAGTATACCGGGAATCAGTACATGTAAACTTAAAACATATTGTGGAGAAGGCTTGCTGTTGTTTAGGTGGCAACTCCATACCAGACAATGAAGTAACGGTTTGATCACATTTCTTGACTTTGTTTGTCCATGGCTTCAAAAACGTATCCCATCATGACTTTTAGAGCATTAAACCATTGGCCCAAATTATGTGAAATGCCTCATCGAGACCTTTTGCTCACAATTTGCCCCCCCCCCCAACTTCAAAAATCTTTCCTGTGCCCCTGCACCTTGGGGATGAATAAAGTTTCTGTTTTTTGAATGAACTGAATTGAATTGAATTGCTGTTTCTTGGCATCCGTAATTGGTGCAGCAATTTTACACATCGAGCTGGAGTGGGATCGTGGGCTGGAGTCGATATTCCATCAAAGTTGTGTTGGCAATTTACCGACCCACGACCTGGTAACATTTACAGAAATGTTTTTGAAGGATGGCAGTGCGGACAAAAGCCGTAAGATTGCCATATAGATTCAACGTAAGATGCTTTTACAGGAACGAGCAAACCAATCACAACAGGGATGGGCAACTTTGACGATAGAGAGGGCCACAAAAATGTTATCCTGACTACCAGAGGGCCAGATTTGGACCGTACACTTCCACCAGTGGGATACTGTAACCCCATAACTCAGTTAACCTATTATAGCTACTAATTTAATGAAAAGAATAAAATATATACCGGTTATCAAAGTTTATTATACCGACATTTCTATTTAATGAGCTTAACACAGGAACAAAATGTCCACATTCCTGAGTGATATACCATTAATTCAGTGCAGTGGATTCTCAAAAACAATCATTCAATAATGGTAATAAAGTTAACATTCACACTAAATGCAACAACTAATCTTTGTTTGTGGTGCATTTCTACTCTGCCCTGCCCTTCCATGACATGTTTCAATATACATGCATTTAGCTCAAAATGGTAAAATGGTAAATAGACTGCATGTTATAGAGCACTTTTCTAGTCTACCAACCACCCAAACCGCTTTTTTACAATGTAAGAAAGCCTTACATGTAAACGTGGCTCTGGTGAAAAGTCTCCGCTGTCGCTGTATTTTTCGTCTGAGGTCAGTGACGATAGCTGTTCTGGCACCTCCGGTGTATATGCCATATTTATTTTTGTGCGTGGTATTGTAGTGGTGACTCAAGTTGAAATCCTTCATGGCCGATTTTGTTTCCAAGCACACTTAACACATAGTTTTGCCTTTGAATTCCGTAAAAAGATAATCTGGGGCATCCAGGTAGCGTAGTGGTCTATTCTGTTGCTTACCAGCACAGGGATCATTGGTTCGAATCCCCATGTTACCTCTGGCTTGGTGGGGCGTCCCTACAGACACAACTGGTCGTGTCTGTGAATGGGAAGCCGAATGTGGGTATGTGTCCTGGTTGCTGCAGTAGCACCTCCTCTGGTCGGTCAGGGCACCTGTTCGGGGGGGGGGACTGGGGGGAATAGCGTGATCCTCCCGTGCGCTACGTCCCCCTGGTGAAATTCCTCACTGTCAGGTGAAAAGAAACGGCTGGTGACGCCACATGTATCGGAGGAGACATGTGGTAGTCTGCAGCCCTCCCCAGCTCGGCAGAGGGGGTGGAGCAGCGACCGGGATGGCTCGGAAGAATGGGGTAATTTAATTGGCCAGATACAATTGGGGAGAAAAAGGGGTAAAATTCTGGGGGGGGGTATTCTGTTTCCCATCTTGCCTGGAAGACACAGTTCTCTAGGTCAAGTTTTCTTTTTTTGCCACTCATGTCTCTCCTCATTGCATGCCGTTGCAGAAGAGGCCCACCGAGACCAAGACGAGATCATGTGCAAGCAGTGGCTTGGCCACAGCCCTCTTGTGTTTCAAGGGAGCGCCCTCTATCAGTGGACAGTACAATTACATTTGGGATCCGGTTCAAATGCGGCCAAATGGCCCCCTTGCTTCCAACGCCTGTGAAACCAGCAATTTATAGAAATTTGGAAAGTGACCTGCGGGCCGTACTGAGTGAGGACGGGGGCTGAATGTGGCCCGCGGACCACCATTTGCTCATGTCTGAATCACAAGGAATGTATCCACAACTAGGTCGTGGATTTGTCTGAAGCATGAGATTCATTTGTAAACCAGCAAAATTAAGAGCAAAATCAAAAATGTCTGGAAATAAAAGAAATAAGAGCTTATTATGGTTCGTGCTGAGGGTGAAATCAACAGTCAGTTGTGAGGTACAGTTAGAGATGCCGTAGTCTACGTTACAATAAAGGACATCCTAAATGAGCCGGCAATGAGACAAAAGCCAGTGTCGTGTTATATGTGAGCAAAACGCTATCTGTCAGCCTTACAGATGGAAGCTGTACGTGTGAATAGGCGAAACCACCAGTGTGGCTGGAAAAGTCTTACGTCAATGTTACAGAACGTTTGTTTGAAAGCGGCTTCGCTCTGCTTGCCTCCGTCTGGCTCTCCGTCAGTTGCTCTATCTGCAGCCATTGTCTCTCTTCCATGTTATTTCATCAAGGCCTCTTTAAACCCCAGCGATACTAAGGAGTCAGTCATCTCATGCTAAGTCTGACCCCCCCCCATCCATTTTGAAATGAAAAGCTTTCAACGTGGGTCGGGGCCGGCGTTGGAATGAAGCCAAACGGTGAATTATCCCCATCGCAGGGCCTTTCTACCCCTTCAAACTCAACCTGATATGGATGCCAGGAATCCCCCCTCCCCCTCCCTGCCACATAAAGCACATGGCCGTTGAGGGATACATTGCTATTCCTTTGGTCCCCAGAAAATAGATGTTTTTCTGCTGCCATAGATCATCAAATATCGCCGATCTGGAATAACACCCCCCACGGCCCTGACACAAAAACAAAACACTGCTGCTGAATAATTGAGACTGCAGCAGGATCTTAGGGGCATTAGCCCACAAGGGAGCGCAATAAAAGCTGGTGAGGAATCGATCGCCCAAGACAATACCCGTTGTCCACAAAACAAGACCCTTTCTAATGTGTTTGCAGTCGTTTAAGCTGAACGCCTGTCATTTGTAATGCAGATGGTTGATGCCTCTTTTGGCGGCAGTGCAGCCGGCGTGTGTGAGTGCATACACAGACACACATACACAAACATGTAGGCAGGATTTCATTACAAAATGACTCATCCAGCAATGTTGACAGGTCATTACTCAATGAGATATCCTCTCCAAAATGCCACAAAGCCATTTTTGTCTTTTAATTGTAACTGAAATGTATCATTTCATAAACAAAACAAAAAAATAAATAAATAAAATAAGAAATCCAGTGTTGAAAGTCAGTTCCGGGGTTGTTTGTTTGTTGTGTTTTTTTAACAACCTGAGTCTTATTTTTATAGTTTTTTCCGTTGTGCCCATTGGCTGTGACATTATTTTACTCAGTTCATTTTGGAGATTTTGGACAAGACAACACCGTTAGTGACAGTTTTACAATGGAGTATTATGGGGCAACTGAACAAGAGTTTCAAACCTGTCCTTTCAACAACAACAACAACAACAACAACAACAACAAAAACCCTTAGTGCCTCAGACTGTGTACATGCTTACACTATGATTTGTCTATTGTGCAGGCCAGGTAGTTAATCAATGGTTACTACTACCCACGTATGGGAAGTATAGGCTGCTCATTCCTGCAAGTTGAACCAGGAAGTAGCTCGGTAATGTGATGGACCATTAATGATATTAGACATTTCAGGTAGTAACTTTTAATTTGCACTTTTGTTTTCGCTTCCAAATATGTGGATTAGATTACTGGGTTAAATTGAACTGGTTATGAAATATGTCTGACACTCGTTCAGTTGCCCCATAAGGTGCCATTGAAATACACGGGGAATCATTTTGGGATCAATGAATTCTCAACTCTTATGAAGCTGGATCAGTTTAGACCAGTTCATCCGGGATTAAAAGAGCGATTTCAGAAGAGCAGGGGAGGTTTGTGATATGGAGCTAGGTCATTTGTAAAACCATACGGGTCTTGTTGTCATCTGATGAAATTAATGTTTTGAGAGGTGCAAAACCCACTAGAGTGACACTACTGATTTGAGACAAGTAAAGGGTTATTTCGTGCAAGTTGATAGGCACGAGAGGAAATGACATTAATCTCACACGGCTGTCAAACACAACTCCGTTTTGTTGAGGAGAAATAAACGGGATAAAGATGTGATCTTATTGTCAGTTGTCTTTTCCTCCGGGTCACTCCCGGATATTACTTAAGGCAGATGCCGTTGTCCGCCTGTGGCTTGCAGAAGTAAAACGTTATGCAGTTCTGGTCATCTGTACTTTAGAAATACTCACCACTAAACTGGATGCTTCTCTTGATTTTTACATATGGCCCCTCCACTTCTATCTACAACAGCCCCCCCCCACTCCCCTAACCCCCCCATGTTCTCACTCACCCTATTGCCCCATACAGGCGTCCCCAGGAAGGTGTTAAATACCTTATTGACTTGTAAGTTTACCTTAATGTCTCGGAGTATCTCATTCAGCTGGCTCTTAATGAAGAACGAAGGCAGGATCATGTACTGCAAGCCGCCCCAATACGAAACACATGTTGACCCAACTGCGAACACAAGTGTGTGCGTGCATGTGGTGTGTGTGTGTGTGCGAGAGTTATCCTGTTGTTTCTTATCCGTGCATGAGTACACAGATATGAAATTATGTTTGTATTGTTGCAATTCATTTCAGAAAGTGCTTGTACTCGTTTTTGTGTAGGTGTATGGGATTGTGTGTCCATGTGTGAGTGCGTAACGTGTATGATGTGTCGCCATATGTGCGTGTATGTGTGTGTGTAGAGGTGTGTATGTCCAGTTAGTTCAGGCTCTTGGGTGATGCTGATGACACTGGACAAACTGGGGAGAAGGCGTATCAAGGAAATTGAGATCATATTGGCAAGACAGCTAGACAGGCCACCTGCTCACAAACACACACACACGCACACAGACATGCTGCAGTTTACATGCACAGCCATTTCCACGCATGAGGGGAAATGGCATTTCTTTCTTTTTCTTTCAACTCTCCCTCCGTTTTCTTTTAGCTGTCTCCCTGCTACCTCTCTCTAAATTTCTCTCTCTCTCTCTATGGCGCTCTAGAAGGACATGTAGAGAGTGAGGGGAGGTCAGGCGTTAGCACTGCTACCTGGTGTGTGTGTGTGTGTGTGTGTGTGTGTGTGTGTGTGTGTGTGTGTGTGTGTGTGTGTGTGTGTGTGTGTGTGTAACAGTTGGGTCATTTATCAACCAGCTGTCTGCCAGGCCTCTCCATTAGGCCTTGGACCTGAGCGATGGCGGTGCTGGTTCTCAGCCTGCTGCAAGCCCACGCCCATATATATCACTAATTCACACACACACACACACACACACACACACACACACACACACACACACACACACACACACACACACACACACACACACACACACAAAGAGTCAAAGCCAGACAACACACACAATACAGAAATAGATACAAGTACACACACACACTTGCACCTTGGGGCTACACGGTACAGATAGATGGTGCCTGGGCCACGCTTCTCATGTCACACTAGACCTGCTCAGAAATGATACTGTCTGTCTGATCAGACACACACACACACACACACACACACACACACACACACACACACACACACACACACACACACACACACACTTTCTTTCATCAGACACACTGACATTGATATCTTCACTCAGCACGCAGCTCACAGTGGCTTGTAAATTGCACCTGGTGCTGAGGGGGAGAGAGGGAACGTTGGAGAGTTAGGCGACGGGTAGGGAGACAGACAGAGAAAGACAGACAGGCGAGCAGAGTGGCAGTTAGAGCTGACTGCACTGTTCTGGTGACTTCATTAAAGAATATGTATTGTGCCATTAGGCGGTGGCGGGGGGGGGGAGGGGTCACCTTTGGTGTCTCAGGCAGCTAACACATGAGCCTTCACACATAAAATCCAATCATCGCTCTCTGGCACTCTCTCTCACACACTTTCTCTCCATTCATCTCTTTTTCAAACTCTGTCTCGCCTTCTGTCTCTCACTTTTCTCGTCCCGTCACCTCTTGCTTTTTTTCTCTCTCACCCTCTAATCCATCCGTCATCCCGTCCCTCTCCTCTCCTTGACCTAATTAAGGGGGAGACATCTGATCTTTCACCTTTCAAATGATGTTACCCGATAGCTACTTTATCAACATCACCCCTCTCTCTCTCTCTCCCGCTCTCATTTTCTCTGACTCTCTCTCTATCATTCTTTTCCCTCCCTCTCCATCTTTTTGGCTCCTCTTTCTCTCTCACCCACCAACCCCACCATCCATTCATCTCATGCCCTCCAATCCTCTGTCTCTCTCTCTCTCTCTCTCTCTCTCTCTTTCATCCCCCCTCCACCACCTCTCGCCCCCTCCACTCCACTTCTCATCTCTTCCTCTCCTCAGCTCCTTATTGCTCTATCAATCTCTCTGGCAAAAAATCAATATCAGCACCACGACTGCTTCTCTCCCCCTCTCTGTTGCTCTCTCTATCTCTCTATTCCTCTCTCTATCTATTTCCTCCCCGTCTCCTTTCTGCAGAGGATTCCTTTCAGTAGGAGATGTGGCACTCCATTAGCTTTCTGTCATTAACCACCGTTACTGTTTCACTGTCTGTTCTCTTCGGGCTGTTTTGAAAGAAGAAACCCAGGCTTACCTCATTTCCTGTTGCCCCCCCCCCTTTTTTTAAAAATCCACAAACGAATTCCATACGTTGAATTATTCAAGGCAAAATGATGTATCTGGTGCTGATGTGCATTTGTGCGAACACACTTTCAGTCCATTAGGTCGGAGAGTATCTGGGAAGACAGAGGGACGGTACAGGGCAATTAAAAAATGATCCCAAAGAATATTCCAATGTGCCACATTTAGATACACATTTATCCTGATGCTCTTACCTGGAGTACTGTCCTCCAAGTGAACATCGGAATAAGCAACACCAAGTCACTGCTTTAAAGCCGAACTCTGTGATTTTCCGCAATCTGTCGCTCCCTCTGGCAGGGAGAACTACAAATAACGTGTGGCAGCCATTGTGGTTTGTGTGCTGTCAGCGCAGCAGTAAACAGTTCCCACCCTTGTAAAAATGGCATCCTTAGACCAAAGCTAACACAGACAGCGTAATGTATTAAAAACTAGAAACCATATGGGAACACTGTTCTACCTTAATATTGATTGGTAGGTTGGCCGTCTGGCAGAAGTATCACCGCACCGCCGTCACTTTTCAATCCTTTTTCCTGTTTCAGTTTGATCGTGTTAACCACCGCACAAGTGTTCGTACTACCAGGTTGTAGTGGTTATGGGGATACATAATTCCCCTTATTGAGCTAGTAGGAACGTTGGTTTACAGCTGCTGTTTTCTCCGTTCGGGTTTGCAGTGATACACTTCCACTGCAGGGGCTTTTGTTGTTGTTGTGACGGTGGAAGGAATAAATGGTGCACGTTGTGTAGCCGAAAGAGAAAGTTGTCACAACTCCTGCTTGAGCCCATCTACAAGGTCAACTTTATGGAGCGTCTCCAGCTATGAAAAAGATGCCAATTAGTATTATGTAACCTGAGTCAAAACAGATAAAATAACTCAGTATTGAAAGAGAAAAATCCCAGATTTCAGCACTGATGGCAGAAGGGAAGCATACTGAGCAGGGAGTCTTTATGCATGCAGGTAAACAAATCAGAGGAAGTTGAACCAGTTCATCTGGACACAACGTCCAGATGAACTGATTCAACTTTCTGTGATATTGAGCAGAGAGGCTTTCCTGTAAGTGAAAGGTCACAGGTTTGATCCCTGCGGTAGTTAATGTGCTTCTCAGCCAAGCAGCAAGCACTACGAATGACTTTTGAAGCCGATGCACGTGCCTTAAGATGCAGTTCTTGTAATGGCCACTAGATGCTGGCTCCAAACAGACTCCGATCGTATTGAAGTCAATGGGACAAACCCAACTTCTCTCTAGGAATACAAAGTCAGTACGTATGTTCCGCAAGAAGCTAGGGTCTAAATAGCTTCTTTCAATTCCCCCACCGTGTGTTTTGGTGGGGATTTTGAAAATTATTGTTCCATTAGGAGCATATAAAGGCTTAAAGGTCGGCCTGTTTGGGGGCGCGGTTGCCGTGATAGACAGGTCTCTCTCTGGAGTGACTGAAAGGTTGTTGTCAATGAGTCTGAAGCAGGCCCCACCCCAGCCCCATGTCACTGCTCAAATTTAGATGTTCCTGCTCCAAAATCTGACAAGATGGTGGTGAGCATTAACACAAACTTGTGACTTATATATATATATATATATAAAAGATTTATAAAAACGTATGGGTGACCTAACAGACACCTCATATTTGTATATGGTCTAGGATCTTAACAGCTAATGCCTCCAAGTGCCCCTTGAGCAAAACGCCACACACCCACGCATTCACTGTTTGTACGCACTGTACGTCAGCTAAACGCCAAACAACATTAGACAACCCCATGATCGGCCTCTCGCATTGTGCCAGGCATCTCGGTAAGGCAGCAACCACTACTACATGTGACATCCATGCCAAGCCGGCAGACAGACAGGATGAGCTGCCAGGCATTCCAATTACAGAGACATTAGCAGGCAGCGAGCAGCAGCTAATTTGACAAGCTGAGATGATGCCCATTCATATCCACCCTGCTTCACTGGCCCAGGGTAAATATTTCCCCAAGCTCAGTATAAATAGAAAGACAATATTTGAACAGCTGAGAGGAGAGACAGAGTGAGAGAGTGTGGATGGGAAGGAGGTGGAGAGGAACTGAGGGAGAGATCTTAATCCTTTATGTACACATGCAATACATATTCATAAAGTGCCAGGGTCCCTAAGGTGAAACTGGAGACTGGCTATGCAAAGCAGGCGTTTTAAAATATACCTAATACAGCTGTGTGCTCTGATCTATATGGTTAAAACAGGGCTATTGCTGTTTTAACTGTATGCAGTTTGAGGATGCTGGGATTTGTAAATTGGCAAAGTGAGCTGCACCAGTCGAGCACGATTTTATCTCTTTTCATGACTGTCTTGAAGAAAAACCACAATGGTGGATTGCACAAGAAAAAGTAAATCGTCTAATCATTTTCCATCCGTCCGTCCATCCATCCATCCATCCATCCAGTCTGCATGGCAACACAGTACAAACATCGACAAAGGGACCTCACATGACATAATAATAACTTAATGACAAAAATATCACTACGAAACATTTCCAATTTAAAAAAAATCAGAATTAAAAACAGTCTTACAGAAAAAAAGGAGAAAGGGCCATACAGCACTAAAACTGCTAAAGCAAATTTTATAAAAGCCTCAAGTGATTTAAACGATGACACTGATCATCTCCACAACATGGATAGTATCCAGCGTGTCTTTGACAGTCCTTACAATGGGAGCCAGTCTTCAGTATTGTGCCATGCTGTTCCATTGTCCTGTCAGGGGGATGGATGAGGCAGAGAGCAGAAACCTAATCCCTGGCTAGTGCCATTATCTATTCTAGTCTGTTTGCTCTCTCTCCCTCTCTCTCTCTCTCTCTCTCTCTCACTCTTCCTTTCCATGTCTTCCTTTTTCAATTTCTCTCTCTTTCCCCATCTCTCTTCCTTTGTCTCTATCTCTCTTTGTCCTGCCTATGTCTTGCTCAACAGATAGATAGAAGGACAGACAGACAGACAGTCAGATACATAGACAAGCAGGCAGATGGACGAATGGATGAATAGACAGAGATGAACAGACAGACAAACAGTCATACAGGAGATTGACAGAGCGACAAATTGACAAACGGACACAAGAACAGACAGATGGACAAATAGAGGAACAGACTGGCAGTCAGACAGAGATGAAACAGATAGATGGACAAACAGGCAGTCAAGCAGGCAGATATACAAAAAGAGAGACAGACAGGCAGCCAAGCAGACAGGCAGGCATACGGAGAGAGGGTCATTGTTCACCCAGGGTCTCCATTGATCATGCCCATCACTTCATTTACAGGCTTATCAATGTCCCCTCCCACCTCTTTCCCTATCGGTTGACACCCTGATTGATTCTGTTATGGCTGAGCGGATTTGCAAATGGATATGTAAGAAAGCATGTCAGAAAAGTCACACACATACTCAGTTCCATACACACACATGTGCAAGACCAGGGTGCACGTACACAAACAAGTGGGTTGAGGTAAAATGCTATGATGGATATGCCCAGAGACTCAAAAATTCCCATCGGAGTGTAAACATATAGACTTGCATGCATGTGCATTCAAGATGGAAAGTCTTTCATTTGTGTGAGAGACAGATGTGGGTGATAGACTGACGGGAGAATGGATGAAGTGACAGTGAAAAGAGAGAGAGAGAGAGAGAAAGACAGTGGTCGAGCAAGATGAAAAGAAGGCGGCCTGATGTCTATGCATGAAAAATCTTCACTTCATCACCAGTGACCCACACGTAAACACACAAGCATGAGTCCAACAACGGCCCCCCCCTCCACCTACACACACACACACATTTCTAAAATCTCAGCCATTGTCTAAGGCCACTGGCCACCAATGAGGAGGATCTCACCAGAAGCTTCTGCCCAGTTTTTCTCCTACTCTTGATCTCTTAGACGTCCTACTGCTATCTAAATGAAAGCAGAGCAGAAAGCAAAAAGAGCAAGAGAGGATTGGTTAGGTACCAGAGACAAAAAGAGAAAAAGATGGGGGAGGGATGAATGTCGGAGAAGTGGATGCAAGGACTGATGAAGAGGCGGAAGGAAGAAGGCATGACGAAGGGATAGAGTGTGGGTATTCTAACAATGCCGGTGTGCTCACAGATGATGGACGGTTACCATGGAGCAGGGCTGTCACGATATTAGACTTTCACTACACGATTATCGTGGCCAAAAGAATGCATGATAACAATATTATTGTGATAGCTATAGAAATTTTGAAAAAAAAATAATGCTATCAGTCAAATTCATCTTTAACTTTGTTTATTGTGTGTTTTCTCTCTTTTTTTGGCAAACAAATTACACTCAAAATATGAGTGTAGGGAGGTGGAGAGAGTCTGTAACCATAATTGTACAAAAGCATACAAAAAGAACAATTACACTTAATGGATCGTGAAAAGGCAACCAGATGAACTGATAAACAAAAGATCCACAAGGCCTAACATCTGCCGTCAGTACAATGTCAGCTGAAACAAAATCACTAAAATCACAAAATAACAGGGGACAGAGAGTTTGTGTGTGAGACCACAGGCGGATAACTAACCACTCTGATATACTGCCATTTAAAGTCCTCTTTCCACTTTTCATGAATTTGTGTGGCAGTAGTAGCCACACACTGTGATGGGAGCTAGCTAGTGTAGTGGTTTGACCAAGTCTAAACCAGTCTGAGTCAAAAGATACATGCGTTCAGGATACACATGACCCCTGGTTATATTTTTACAACACGAACGAATTTATAATTAATTTTAAGGCAGGGAAATACTCAATTTAAATAAACTCAACCACACAGTCAGTTAATATTCAAAAGGTTATATTAGAGCCCCGGGGTAGTCCAACCTTGGGGGTCATCCTGGGTCATCCTCTGTGTGGAGTTTGCATGTTCTCCCCGTGTCTGTGTAGGTTTCCTCCAACAGTCCAAAGACATGTAGGTCAGGTGAATCGGCTGTACTAAATTGCCCCTAGGAGAGAATGTGTGTGTGTGTGTGTGTGTGTGTGTGTGTGTGTGTGTGTGTGTGTGTGTGTGTGTGTCTGTCGGCCCTGTGATGGCCTGGTGGCCTGTCCAGGGTGTCTCCCCACCTGCCGCCGAATGACTGCTGGGATAGACTCCAGCATCCCCGTAACCCTGAGAGCAGGGTAAGCAGTTTCGCTAATGGATGGATGGATATTAGAGCAAAAGAGAAAGAAAAAGTTCCATATAATTCAGTTCAGTTCATAAAGTAAAATATACTCCACTTCGGGATTTCCCGGTTATCACGATCTGTTCAAATTCAGTTCAGTTCACTCACCAAAAATACTCCACTTCTGGATTTCCCGGTTCTCCAACAAACAAAACTCAAAACAAGGAAGTATTCCCAACCGCAGTTCAGTTTAGTTAACGCACAAACAAAAATCCACAAACCCCCAAAGCAGTAGTCAAGAGGGGAAAAGGCACAAAAAAAAGACAAATAATCACCCGGCTTTTGCCGACTCATGGTTACGGTCTCTGGAGATGTTTAGCTTTCACAGGGACACACATGGGAATATATAAAAAACGTGGACTTAACACGGTGCAAAGCCTGGGTAGGCTAATGAAGTGGAGGTCTATAATGCTGTGTTCCATTCAACGACCGAGGACGGAATTTCCCAGTTGGAATTTCCAGTTTCCAACCTTCAAGCATTCAAGGTGCCAAATGTAAACAAAAAACATGTCTGACCGTGACAAACTGGTGTTTTTGGCAAGCGTATAAACAACTGAATTGTCAGCAGTGCAGCCTCCTCACATATATAAACGAAACAGAGGAATAACTCTTGCGCTGAGAACTTTTGTGCGTAACAAGCTACTTAATAACATTGTCGACACATTTTGACGTCAATTTACACGCAGAACAGATTTTACTATATGATAGTATTATTTTAATTACATACAGGCAAATATATTTTACGTTGCCTTAATTGATGATTTACCGTTAACACTGCACCTCAACGGGTGCTGCCGTTGTGCAGTGTCAGACAACTGCTTCTCCATGAAGTCGGGGTAGATGGATTTGCCCCAAGTTTACAAGTAGGAACTCCAACTTTAAGTGGCCCCCCATTGTACTTTTTCTAATAGGAGGTTGGAAAATCTCGATTTCCAATTTGCCTGGAACGCAGCATAACTTCTCACTTCTCTTTACTCGCCAATGTCAGTCGCCATACTTATTTGTGCGACTCATCATAAAGGAACATAAGGGGCCAGTCTTTCCAAAAGTGGGTAAATCAGAGCTATATCGCTGGTTGACAGGATTGGTGGGTCTGTGGAGGTGAGTGAACACAGACGGATAGCCGGAAACATAGTTCTTATTATTCATAACAACATAATTTGGGCGATCGCCACACTAACTAGTTACTAAGTCATGGTGTCACGTCAGGTGTGTGTGTGTGTGTGTGGGGGGGGTCTTGGGGGACGGGGTCTTGGGGGAGGGAGATGAACCGAGAATGGAATGAAACAAATTATTTAAGAGGCGCTGGATTATTTACACAATATTATCTTATGTGTATTATTAACATATCTACTACTACTACTACTACTATTTCCGGCTGCTCCTGTTAAGGGTCGCCACAGCAGATCATCCGTTTCCATCTCTTCCTGTTCTCTGCATCTTCCTCTGTCACACCATCCCCCTGCATGTCCTCCCTCACCACATCCATAAACCTCTTTGGCCTTCCTCTTTTCCTCTTGCCTGGCAGCTCCATATTCAGCATCCTTCTCCCAATATTTGATTTTATTTGATTTTGATATACTTTAGTGATCCCCTTTGGGAAAATTCTTCTCTGCATTTAATCCATCCTAGCTGTGTAGCTAGGAGCAGTGGGCATCCGCTGTGCAGCGCCTGGGGACCAACTTCAGTTCGTCTTGCCATGCCTCGGTCAGGGGCACAGACAGGAGTATTAACCCTACTATGCATGTCTTTTTGATAGTGGGGAAAACCGGAGCACCCGGAGAAAACTCACCGCAGACATGGGGAGAACATGCAAACTCCACACAGAGGACAACCTGGGATGACCCCCAAGGTCAGACAACCCCGGGGTTCGAACCCAGGACCTTCTTGCTGTGAGCCGACAGCACTAACCACTGAGCCGCCAATATAACCAGCATCTGTCCTCCGCACATGTCCAAACCCTCTCAATCTTGCCTCTCTTACTTTGTCTCCAAACCGTCCAACCGGAGCTGTCCCTCTAATATACTCATTCCTAATCCTGCCCTTCTTCATCACTCCCAATGAAAATCTTAACATCTTCAACTCTGCCACATCCATTCCCGCCTTCTGTCTTTTCATCAGTGCCACTGTCTCCAAACCATATAACATAGCTGAATCTTGGTCTCACTACCATTTTGTAAACCTTCCCTTTAACTCTTGCTGATACCCTTCTGTCGCAAATCACTCCTGACACTCTTCTCCACCCACTCCACTCTGCCTGCACTTTCTTCTTCACCTCTCTTCTGTGCTCCACGTTACTTTGAACAGTTGACCCCAAGTATTTAAACTCATACGCCCTCGTCACCTCTACTCCTTGCATCCTCACCATTCCGCTGGCGTCCCTCTCATCCACACATACACTCACCGGCCACTTTATTAGGCACACCTGTCCAACTGCTCGTTGACGCAAATTTCTAATCAGCCAATCACATGGCAGCAACTCAATGCATTTAGGCATGTAGACATGGTCAAGACGATCTGCTGCAGTTCAAACCGAGCATCAGAATGGGGAAGAAAGGTGATTTAAGTGACTTTGAACGTGGCATGGTTGTTGGTGCCAGACGGGCTGGTCTGAGTATTTCAGAAACTGCTGATCTACTGGGATTTTCACGCACAACCATCTCTAGGGTTTACAGAGAATGGTCCGAAAAAGAGAAAATATCCGGTGAGCGGCAGTTCTGTGGGCGAAAATGCCTTGTTGATGCCAGAGGTCGGAGGAGAATGGCCAGACTGGTTCGAGCTGATAGAAAGGCAACAGTAACCCAAATAACCACTCATTACAAACGAGGTATGCAGAAGAGCATCTCTGAACGCACAACACGTCGAACCTTGAGGCAGATGGGCTACAGCAGCAGAAGACCACACCGGGTGCCACTCCTGTCAGCTAAGAACAGGAAACTGAGGCTACAATTTGCACAGGCTCACCAAAATTGGACAATAGAAGATTGGAAAAACGTTGCCTGGTCTGATGAGTCTCGATTGCTGCTGCGACATTCGGATGGTAGGGTCAGAATTTGGCGTCAACAACATGAAAGCATGGATCCATCCTGCCTTGTATCAACGGTTCAGGCTGGTGGTGGTGGTGTAATGGTGTGGGGGATATTTTCTTGGCACACTTTGGGCCCCTTAGTACCAATTGAGCACCGTGTCAACGCCACAGCCTACCTGAGTATTGTTGCTGACCATGTCCATCCCTTTATGACCACAGTGTTCCCATCTTCTGATGGCTACTTCCAGCAGGATAACGCGCCATGTCATCAAGCTCGAATCATCTCAGACTGGTTTCTTGAACATGACAATGAGTTCACTGTACTCAAATGGCCTCCACAGTCACCAGATCTCAATCTAATAGAGCACCTTTGAGATGTGGTGGACGGGGAGATTCACATCATGGATGTGCAGCCGACAAATCTGCAGCAACTGCGTGATGCTATCTTGTCAATATGGACCAAACTCTCTGAGGAATGTTTCCAGTACCTTGTTGAATCTATGCCACGAAGGATTAAGGCAGTTCTGAAGGCAAAAGGGGGTCCAACCCGGTACTAGCAAGGTGTACCTAATAAAGTGGCCAGTGAGTGTATGTATTACATCTTGCTCCTACTGACTTTCATTCCTCTTCTCTCCAGTGCATACCTCCACCTCTCCTCAAGCTGCACCCTACTCTCGCTAGTACAGATCACAATGTCATCCATGAACATCATCGTCCACAGAGTCTCCTGCCTGATGTCGTCTGTCAACCTGTCCATCAACATTACAAACAAGAAAGGGCTCAGAGCTGATCCTTGATGTACAGTGGCTTGCAAAAGTATTCATACCCCTTGAACTTGTCCACATTTTGTCACATTTCGACCACAAACATAAATATATTTTATTGAAATTTTATGTGAAAGACCAACACAAAGTGGCACACAATTGTGAAGTACAAAGAAAATTATACATGATTTAAAAAAAAATTTACAAATAAAAAACTGAAAAGTGCGGTGTGCAAAAGTATTCAGCCCCCCTGAGTCAATATTTTGTGGAACCGCCTTTTGCTGCAATTACAGCTGCAAGTCTTTTGGGGTATGTCTCTACCAGCTTTGCACATCTAGAGACTGAAATTTTTGCCCATTCTTCTTTGCAAAACAGCTCAAGCTCAGTCAGATTAGATGGAGAGCGTTTGTGAATGGCAGTTTTCAGATCTTGCCACAGATTCTCAATTGGATTTAGGTCTGGACTTTGACTGGGCCATTCTAACACATGAATATGTTTTGTTTTAAACCATTCCATTGTAGCCCTGGCTTTATGTTTAAGGTCGTTGTCCTGCTGGAAGGTGAACCTCTGCCCCAGTCTCAAGTCTTTTGCAGACTCCAACAGGTTTTCTTCCAAGATTGCCCTGTATTTGGCTCCATCCATCTTCCCATCAACTCTGACCATCTTCCCTGTCCCTGCTGAAGAGAAGCACCCCCAGAGCACAATGCTGCCACCACCATGTTTGACAGTGGGGATGGTGTATTCAGAGTGATGTGCAGTGTTAGTTTTTCGCCACACATAGCGTTTTGCATTTAGGCCAAAAAGTTCAATTTTGGTCTCATCTGACCAGAGCACCTTCTTCCACGTTTGCTGTGCCCCTCACATGGCTTCTGGCAAACTGCAAATGGGACTTCTTATGGTTTTCTTTTAACAATGGCTTTCTTCTTGCCACTCTTCCATAAAGGCCACATTTGTGCAGTGCACGACCAATAGTTGTCCTGTGGACAGATTCCCCCACCTGAGCTGTGGATCACTGCAGTTCGTCCAGAGTCACCATGGGCCTCTTGGCTGCATCTCTGATCAGTGCTCTCCTTGTTCGGCCTGTAAGTTTAGGTGGACAGCTGTGTCTTGGTAGGTTTGCAGTTGTGCCATACTCTTTACATTTCCGGATGATGGATTGAACAGTGCTCCGTGAGATGTTCAAAGCTTGGGAAATCTTTTTATAGCCTAACCCTGCTTTAAACTTCTCCACAACTTTATCTCTTACCTGTCTGGTGTGTTCCTTGGACTTCATGATGCTGTTTGCTCCCCAATATTCTCTTAACAAACCTCTGAGGCCGTCACAGAACAGCTGTATTTGTCCTGAGATTAGATTACACACAGGTTGACTCTGTTTAGTCATTAGGTCAACATTCGATCATTCAGCAATCATCAGGCAACTTCTGAAGGCAATTGGTTGCACTCAGAGAAAAGGGGGCTGAATACTTTTGCACACCGCACTTTTCAGTTTTTTATTTGTAAAAAAAATTTAACATCATGTATAATTTCCTTTGTACTTCACAATTGTGTGCCACGTTGTGTTGGTCTTTCACATAAAATTCCAATAAAATATATTTATGTTTGTGGTCGTAACGTGACAAAGTGTGGAAAAGTTCAAGGGGTATGAATACTTTTGCAAGCCACTGTAATCCCACCTCCACCTTGAACCCATCTGTCATTCCAACCACACACCTCACCACTGTCACACAGCCCTCATACATATCCTGCACCACTCCTACATACTTCTCTGCAACTCCCGACTTCCACCTCCTCTCTCGGCACCCTGTCTTTTGCTTTCTCTAAATCCACAAAGACAGTGTAACTCCTTCTGACCTTCTCTATACTTCTCCATCAACATTCTCAAAACAAACATCGCACCTGTAGTGCTCTTTCATAGCATGAAGCCATACTGCTGCTTGCTAATCATCACCTCTCCTCTTAACCTAGCTTCCACAATTCTTTCCCTTATCTTCATGCTGTGACTGATCAACTTTATACTTTTATAAGTTATTTTTATACTATCAGTAGAATGATATCAATGTTTTACTTTTTAAATACCACAGTTATCATCAAAACCGGTATATCGTGACACCCTTATAATAGAGAATTGGTGAGGTGTTTCCGCTTCAACCTGGAACTGGTGGTGAGTCAACAGGGTGTGTTGATGTGTGTTTGTGTGTTTGTTTGCATGACAGGTTGAGGAAAAAAATAGCGTTTTTCAACAGGGATAACACACCATGAGCAGCCATATGAGCCGTCTTCTGTGTGTCTCTAAAGGTCGCTGAAATTGTACAAAAAAGGGTCCACAAAAGACAGAAAGTCCATGAATATGAACACTACATTATACAGCTGTGTATATAGCAATGTTATTCACATTTTACAGTTATATAGTCATATGTAGAGTTGATATTCACATTTTCTAATACGATCCAGCCTATCAGCACACCAGGAAGTAAGTTTTCATATTCACGGACTGTTCGTCAGTGATTTCACCACCTGACACAATTTTGGCGGTGTTTCAAAAACACACAGAACAATGCTGCTCTGTATTATGGCTGCAAATGAAGTGTCATCCCTACAGCATATATGTAGACATAATGCTGAAAATCTATCCATCCATGCATTATCCAAGCCGCTTATCTGAATTCGGGTCGCAGGATGCTGGAGCCTATCCCAGCAGTCATTAGGCGGCAGGCAGGGAGACACCCAGGACAGGCCGCCAGGCCATCACAGGGCAAGATTATAATATAATATAATTAATTCTATAAATTAATATATCAATTGTCACATTCATATGCAAGTAGTAATTGTATTATCCATCCATCCATTATCCAAACCGCTTATCCTGCTCTCAGGGTCACGGGGATGCTGGAGCCTATCCCAGCAGTCATTCGGCGGCAGGTAGGGAGACACCCTAGACCAGGGGTCTCCAACACGTCGCTCGCGAGCTACCGGTAGCTCGCGGCCCCTTTTCAAGTAGCTCGCCAAAGGGTTAATGAATCTTTCATAAATTTGAAAACTTTTTTTTTAAATTTCTGATTTTCTCCCAATTTAGTGGCCAATCGCTCCCTATTTTAGTTCCAACACCCATCCTCGTACTACATGCCTTCGCCAACTGCATCTCTCCGGCTGGCAGTCTGGAAGGAGACGCCCCGCCACATCTGTTAAGAGGCGAATCCAGGCGGAACCACTGCTTTTCCCCACCACACACAGAGACGCATTCATATGACGAACACAAGCCGACTCCGCCCCCCTCCCGAAGACAGCGCTGCCAATTTTTGCTGCTTCATCGAGTCCGGCCATCGTTGGATCTGTCGAGACCGAAAGCGCGAACCCCGGTCCCCAGTGGGCAACTGCATCGACACAAAGCCGACCGACGCTTAGACCGCTACACCACCGCGGACTATACATTTGAAAACTTGATGAGTCAAATTTGTTTGGTCACTTGGAAAACCTGCTTACATTTCTAGCCAATCAAATTCACAGGTGTCCCGCCCCCTCCTTACACAAAATTATTATTGGCCAATTAGTTGTCAATCAAACAGTTGCGCTGCTGTCAAGCTTGATGAGTCAGTGGTGATGTGAGACGGACAGCAACCATGACCGCGGCAGCTGCCCATACCAATAAGAGGCTAAAAACATACTATTTTCACGGAGAGCGGGAAACAGTTTTGTTTCACGAATGTAAACGACAAGTGTGTGTGTCTGATCTGCGGAGCTAGCGTGTCAGTCGGTAAAAAATGTAACGTGGAGCGCCATTTCACCAAAGTCCACAGCAAGTTTTCACGGGACTTTCCTGCAGGTAGCAGTGTACGAAAAGAGAAGATAAAGGAGCTGAAAACTACGCTTCAAAGACAACGGTCTCTGCTCACAACACCAACGAAGAAGAAGGCCAGAGCAGCAACGGAGGCTTCGTTTAAAGTGGCGCACGTCTCAACCAAGCACAAAAAGCCCTTCACCGATGGCGGGATTGTAAAGGAGGCTATGACTGCGGTGGCTGACACGTTATTCAGGGACCATAAAAGTAAGACAGAAATGCTGTCTTCTATTGCCGATGTACAACTTGGTGCTAATACTGTGGCAAGGAGAGTGTCTGCGCTGTCCGTGGATGCGGTAAAACAGCTGGACTCGGACACGAACAGGTGCAAATGGTTTTCAGTTCAGTATGATGAGTCTGTCGACTCCAGCGATGCAGCCCAGCTAGCTGTTTTCATTCGGATGGTGTTTGATTACTTTTCTACCAACGAAGAGTTTTTGACTTTACTTCCACTGAAAACCACAACCAGGGGAGTTGATATTTACAATGCAGTGAAGGACTACTTTGTACGAAAAAAGATCCCTATTGAAAAGCTGGTGTCTGTAACAACTGATGGAGCCCCTGCTATGACAGGTCGTCACTCGAGATTTCTTGCGCACTACAAAGCGGACCCGGACTTTCCAAAGTTTCTGAACTATCACTGCATCATTCACCAACAGGCTATATGCGCAAAAGTTATGGAATTTGACCGTGTGATGGCGCCTGTTGTTAAGATCATCAACTCCATTCGAGCAAAGGCTAAGCAACACCGCAGCTTCAAGCTGTTGCTGGAGGAATGCTCTGCGGAGTATGGGGATCTCCTCCTCCACACTGAAGTCAGATGGCTAAATCGGGGTAAGATACTACAGCGCTTTCTTTCCTTGCTGGGTGAAATCAAGGCATTTATGGAAACGAGGGAGGAGGATACCACCCTATTATCTGATGCAGAGTGGCTACTTGATCTTGCTTTCCTGACAGATGTAACTGAGAAAATGAATGAGCTGAACCTACTGTTACAAGGCAAAGATAAAAACATATCTGATATGATCAGTGCTGTCAATGCGTTCAGTGCAAAACTGTCATTGTACATTCAGCAAGTGAAAAACAAAAGGTTTCAGCACTTCCCCTGTGTCTCAAAGATGTTGGAAAGTCACACAGGTGCAGCCAGCGTTTTAAATGTTTCCAAGTATTGTGACCGTTTGTCAAGGCTTGGACAGGGGTTTGCAGACAGATTCAGTGACTTTGAGAAACTTGAGCCCTGTGTGACATTTATGGCCAACCCCTTCATGGATGTGGACATAAGTGAGATTTCAGGACAGATTGCTGAACTGTTCTGTGTTGATCCTTTAGAAATGGAAATTGAGGTAATAAACCTTCAAAATAATGTGCAGTTAAAGGCTCAACAGCATTCTCAGCATTTCTGGGGCTTAGTAGAGCCAGATAACTATAAGAATCTTCACCAAGCAGCTCTGAAAATGTCTGCTTTGTTTGGGTCTACATACCTCTGTGAGTCGGCCTTTTCTGACATGAATGTCATGAAATCAAAGTTCAGAACAAGACTGACAGATGAACATTTAAATGACTCCATAAGAGTGAGCCTGAGTGGATACACTCCAGCATACGCCTCTTGTTGACTCCATGCAGTGCCAGTCATCTCACTAATTACAAAAGACTGAATACACATCATACATACAACTGTATATGTGAATACTCTTGTGAAGTGATACAGTGACATGTGGACAGATATAACAAAATGACAAGTGAGTAAGTAATAATATCTGTGTATTTGTAATTGCATTTTGTTTTGACAGCATTCATATTTTAATGTGATAGTGTGAGATAGACTAGAAAGAAATGCATGCAGAAATACAAAACGCACGTGCAGGTGAATTAAATACTTTTTGTGATGTTTTAATACAAATTGTGAGTTGTGGAAACCAACATTTTGTGAATGTTCAGGCAAAACAAGCTTATTCAGTTTGTTTGGGTTGAAATAAGCTATGAGAATAAATGTTACAAAACACGAGTAGCTCTTGGTCATTTTCATTTTGTAAAAGTAGCTCTCAGAGGAAAAAAGGTTGGAGACCCCTGCCCTAGACAGACCGCCTGTCCATCACAGGGCTGACACACACACACACACACACACACACTCACACACACACATTCACATCTATGGACAATTTAGTATGGCTGATTCACCTGACCTTCATGTCTTTGGACTGTGGGAGGAAACCAGAACAACCCGGAGGAAACCCACGCAGACAAGGGGAGAACATGCAAACTCCACGCAGAGGATGACCCAGGACGGTCCCCAAGGTTGGACCGGGGCTCAAACCCAGGACCTTCTTGCTGTGAGGCGGTGGCGTAGTGGTTAGCACGGTGGTATAGTATATCCATCATCCATCCATTAGCCGAACCGCTTATCCTGCTCTCAGGGTCGCGGGGATGCTGGAGTCTATCCCAGCAGTCATTGGTTGGCAGGCGGGGAGACACCCTGGATAGGCCAATATGCCATCACATAGGGCCGACACACAAACACACACACACACACACACACACACACACACACACACACACACACACACACACACACACACACATACACACATACACATTCACACCTAGGGACAATTTTTAGTATGGCCAATTCACCTGACCTTCATGTCTTTGGACTGTGGCAGGAAACCGGAGGCCCTGGAGGAAACCCACGCAGACATGGCGAGAACATGCAAACTCCACACAGAGAACGAACCGGGATGACCCCCAAGGTTGGACTACCCTGGGGCTCGAATCCAGGAACTTCTTGCTGTGAGGCGACGATGCTACCCACTGCGCCACCTAATCTTAATTTTGGGGGGGGGGTCAATAATTTATTCTTGGTAGGAGGTAATATCCAGCAAAGAGACAGAGAGAGATAATAGAGAGCCTATATCCTTCACATGCAAAGATGCTAATACACACAAACCAGCTGGAAAACAAGGACACACACCACATCACATTAAGATACACAGCCATTCTTGTGCATTTCAGAGGCAGACAGTGCTGAGATGGCACAGTTATATAAGGCAGAATTCAGCTATATGAGAAAGCAATAAAAAAAATCTAGATTTTGACATAGTCCTCCAAAAAAATTATGAAAAGCACATGGCAATATTCCTTACGTATAAGTCTCATATCATGCAATGGGCCACATTTACAGCATGTAACTTAAGTGAGTATGACATTTAAGGGATAATCCACTCCCAAAGTGTGTGTTACGGTTCTGAGACAAATAACCAGCCTGTGCAGTGTGTTAAAATCCTTTAATGCACACCTTGGAGTGGATTATCCAGTTTATACCACGGTTCCTTACCAAAGAATTACAATAAAAGCATTCACTTATTTTTTGTTGAATGTATTGGACTCAGGATTTAAAGGATATGAAGCAAAAGTTACCCGCTAAGCTCACTTTGAATGTTTACTGGGCTCACTACTGATTCAGCATTTATATATGTGTGTGTATATATATATATATATATATATATAAATATATATGTGTGTGTGTGTGTGTGTGTGTGTGTGTTAGTTTGGATATATGTGTTAGTTTGGATATATGTGTTAGATATACAGGTGCATCTCAAAAAAATTAGAATATTGTGGAAAAGTTAAGTATTTTCCGTAATTTAATTCAAAAAATGAAAGTGTCATATATTCTAGATTCATTGCACATCAAGTGAAATATGCCAAGCCTTTTTTGTTTTAATCTTGATGATTACGGCTTACAGACGAGCTGAAGGCCGCTATCAAAGCAGCCTGGGCTTCCATAACACCTCAGCAGCACCACAGGCTGACTGCCTCCATGCCACGCCGCATTGATGCAGTAATTCGTGCAAAAGGAGCCCTGACCAAGTATTGACTGCATAAATGAACAAACTTTTCAGAAGGTCGACATTTCTGTATTATAAATCCTTTTTTTTGATTGGTCTTATGTAATATTCTAATATTTCGAGATACTGGATTTTTTATTTTCATGAGCTGTAAGCCGTAATCATCAAGATTAAAACAAGAAAGGCTTGACATATTTCACTTGATATGTAATGAATCTAGAATATATGAAAGTTTCACTTTTTGAATGAAATTACGAAAAATAATGAATTTTTCCACAATATTCAAATTTTTTGAGATGCACCTGTATGTGTTAGTATATATATATATATATATATATATATATATATATATATATATATATATCAACACAGATACAGGAAAAAAGATTTTAATACATTGCAGCTTATAAAATATAAAATATAATTACCCCATTTGACTTTATAAAGTATAACGTCAAATGGGGTAATTTACATATATAATATAGTGGAGTGGTGTTGGGGCACAGTTGGAAGGGCAGACAGCTATATACTATATGTATAGTATATATATACACTACCGTTCAAAAGTTTGGGATCACATTGAAATGTCCATATTTTTGAAGGAAAAGCACTGTACTTTTCAATGAAGATAACTTTAAACTAGTCTTAACTTTAAAGAAATACACTCTATACATTGCTAATGTGGTAAATGACTATTCTAGCTGCAAATGTCTGGTTTTTGGTGCAATATCTACATAGGTGTATAGAGGCCCATTTCAAGCAACTATCACTCCAGTGTTCTAATGGTACAATGTGTTTGCTCATTGGCTCAGAAGGCTAATTGATGATTAGAAAACCCTTGTGCAATCATGTTCACACATCTGAAAACAGTTCAGCTCGTTACAGAAGCTACAAAACTGACCTTCCTTTGAGCAGATTGAGTTTCTGGAGCATCACATTTGTGGGGTCAATTAAACGCTCAAAATGGCCAGAAAAAGAGAACTTTCATCTGAAACTCGACAGTCTATTCTTGTTCTTAGAAATGAAGGCTATTCCATGCGAGAAATTGCTAAGAAATTGAAGATTTCTACTCCCTTCAGAGGACAGCACAAACAGGCTCTAACCAGAGTAGAAAAAGAAGTGGGAGGCCGCGTTGCACAACTGAGCAAGAAGATAAGTACATTAGAGTCTCTAGTTTGAGAAACAGACGCCTCACAGGTCCCCAACTGGCATCTTCATTAAATAGTACCCGCAAAACACCAGTGTCAACATCTACAGTGAAGAGGCGGCTGCGGGATTCTGGGCTTCAGGGCAGAGTGGCAAAGAAAAAGCCATATCTGAGACTGACCAATAAAAGAAAAAGATTAAGATGGGCAAAAGAACACAGACATTGGACAGAGGAAGACTGGAAAAAAGTGTTGTGGACGGATGAATCCAAGTTTGAGGTGTTTGGATCACAAAGAAGAACGTTTGTGAGACGCAGAACAAATGAAAAGATGCTGGAAGAATGCCTGACGCCATCTGTTAAGCATGGTGGAGGTAATGTGATGGTCTGTGGTTGCTTTGGTGCTGGTAAGGTGGGAGATTTGTACAGGGTAAAAGGGATTCTGAATAAGGAAGGCTATCACTCCATTTTGCAACGCCATGCCATACCCAGTGGACAGCGCTTGATTGGAGCCAATTTCATCCTACAACAGGACAATGACCCTAAACACACCTCCAAATTGTGCAAGAACTATTTAGAGCAGAAGCAGGCAGCTGGTATTCTATCGGTAATGGAGTGGCCAGCGCAGTCACCAGATCTGAACCCCATTGAGCTGTTGTGGGAGCAGCTTGACCGTATGGTACGCAAGAAGTGCCCATCCAACCAATCCAACTTGTGGGAGCTGCTTCTGGAAGCGTGGGGTGCAATTTCTCCAGATTACCTCAACAAATTAACAGCTAGAATGCCAAAGGTCTGCAATGCTGTAATTGCTGCAAATGGAGGATTCTTTGACGAAAGCAAAGTTTGATGTAAAAAAAATCTTATTTCAAATACAAATCATTATTTCTAACCTTGTCAATGTCTTGACTCTATTTTCTATTCATTTCACAACATATGGTGGTGAATAAGTGTGACTTTTCATGGAAAACACAAAATTGTTTGGGTGATCCCAAACTTTTGAACGGTAGTGTGTGTGTGTGTGTGTGTGTGTGTGTGTGTGTGTGTGTGTGTGTGTGTGTGTGTGTGTGTAGTATATGTATGTATGTAGGAAAAAAAACTTTAATGCATTTCAGTACAAGCTTGTTTTGTGCGTCACACACTTAGCTGCCAATGTGATTAAGCAACAAAGAAAAACACACAAGTCAATAAATATTACGTTGCCCCGCGTTATGCCCCTAATTTTGGTGGACAGCAACCAATGAGAGGATAGAAAACATTTGAAATATTACAACCAATGGGGTAGGTAGTTACGATGCACAACAACCAATGGTGGGATAGAAAACATTACAACACATGTATGGGGTAGGTGTTGGGGTTTGTCTTGAAAAAGCAAGGCTTTAAAGTGCCAGGACACTGTTGAAATAGCATACACATAAAATATAACGTCAAATGGGGTAATTTATGTATATCATATAGTGTTGGATGGGTGTTGGGGCACAGTTGGAAGGGCAGACAGTTATAAAAATATAACATTTAATAAATGTCACATGCATCATCTAATGGAGGGGGGTTATAATAAAGATATTGTTTTACTTGTAGTTAAAAAGCAGATATTTTTTTCTGTGTCTCCAGCTGGTGGCCAGTTCACTTCTACTGTTCAAGGTGGACAAGAAGGACTTCCTGAAATGCCTATTCTTTGTTGTTTAATCACATTGGCAGCTGATGAGTGTGTGACGCACGAAATAAGCATGTACTGAAATGCATTAAAGTTTTTTTCCTACATCTATCTTAGTATTCCACTCCTCATTTGTTGAGCACTTTTATCTACACCATTGATGGTTTCCGGATATATATGTGTGTGTGTGTATGTATGTGTGTATGTGTGTGTGTATATATATAGATATAGATATGTATCGATATATAGATATAGCTATAGATATAGATATATAGATATACTATATCCCTCTCAAGCTTTTTTGGGTGGTGTGTGTCTTCCTCAAGCTCCGGTCCTCTACCACAAGCCTGGGAGTTTGAGGGTTCTGCACAATATCTTAGCTGACCCTAGGACTGCACTTGTCTGGACAGAGACCTCAGATGTTGTTCCTGGAATCCGCTGGAGCCACTCTCCCAGTTTGGGGGTCACAGCTCCTCTTATTACCACTGGGACCCTTGGTATTTCTCTAGCTTCTCATGCTCTTTCTTTCTGATGTTGCTGTCACTCGGGATTGCCACATCGATCACTACTGCTGTCTTCTGTTCCTTGTCGACCACAACAATGTCTGGTTGGTTAGCCAGCACTTGCTTGTCAGTCTGGAACTTGAAGTCCCACAGGATCTTAGCTCTGCTATTCTCAACCACCTTTGGCGGTGTCTCCCATTTGGACATGAGACTTCCAGTCGGTATTCAGTACAGATGTTCTTGTACACTATCCCAGCCACTTGGTTATGCCTCTCAGTGTATGCTTTCCCAGCTAGCATTTTACACCCTGCTACTAAGTGCTGGACTGTCTCAGGGGCTTCGTTGCACAGCCTGCATCTTGGGTCACGTCTGGTGTGGTAGACCCTTGCCTCAACCGATCTGGTGCTGAGTGCCCGTTCTTGTGCTGGTATGATCAGAGCCTCTCTGCTGTCCTTCAGTCCCGCCTTTTCTAGCCCCTGTTTGTGTCTTTATATTGTGTATGTGTGTGTACACACACACACACACACACATATACTATATATATATATATATATATATATATATATATATATATATACACACACACACACACACACATACATACATATATATATGTAGCGGTTTTTTCCGAAACCGTCAATGGTGTTGTAAGTGCTCAACTAATGAGGAGTGGAATAGGAGATATATATAAATAAACTTTGTTTAAAGAAACACTCGACGGTAGGGAAAGTGCTCAACAAATAAGGAGCAATTACTGGATTATATTATTATTACCACTGGATTTATATATATATATATATATATATTTATATATATATATATATGTGTGTGTGTGTGTGTGTGTGTGTGTGTGTGTGTGTATCTATGTATACACACACACACACACACACACACACACACACACACACACACACACACAGTACTTCATTTAGAGATTCAAAGGAAGTTGAATCAGTTCATCTGGATACGTTTATTGGCAGATAAGTTTAGATTTTATGTTTACATTGAGAGAATATTCAAATAAAGACGGATGCGTGTATGAAATTGTTCTTGATTTCTGACAGAGGGAACTCTATGTTTCTCACAATCCACACATCTTTCCAACCGCACTCCTTGACATTCATAAATATCTACAAGCTATAAATGTGAAACTTTTTCCAGTTTTCCCTCTCTTCTGTCTCTGGTCCCTCCTCTTCCTGCGTGGAGGGAGGAGGAGGATGGCTTGAGTGGGACAAAGAGCATTCACCAAATGGAAAATGTCGAGTTATATAAAATGAGAGCCGGAGGAAGAAACACGGGCATGCTTGCATGTTCAAAAGCCGTGTGGCCTGGAAATCTCCCCACCTCCTTCCCTCTTTCTGTTTTTGCCTACCTACCTTTCCCCATTCCCCCCTTTAGCTCTCTCTTTCTCCCCTCTCCCATTTCTGTCTTTCTTTCTCTCTTGTGCTGCCTGCAATCCCGCTCACCTCATGCAGCGTTAATACTGGGAGAGTAATAAATCAGGGCTGACATACAGCAGTGGTTTGGCTCACTGAGGCCCTGCGTGGCCCTGATTAAAATCGTTTGTTTAAATCCACATAGTTTCCAGCCCTGCCATAACTTTCTGACATTCCCCAACATTGCAAGGCTGTGAAGTTGCTTCATGGCTAATTGCCCCCGAGCTGGTTGTGTCTGCACTTTCTCTCCCCCCAGATAAGGCTGTATTGGGTGGGTGGTTTCAGCGGATAGATCCATTAGACCATCTGGGTGTTTGCAGAGCACTGCTCGGTGGCTAGCATTGCCGCCAGACGCCTGCTTTTCTGTTGCATTACAAATGGACTCTTACCATTTACAGTCCACTTGTAATGACATACACAACATACGCTAATGTGTGCAAACCTAAACAAAAAAAAAATTCACTTTCACCTTGACATGCACCCTGCTGTTTCATTTCATCTTGCCCCGCGAGCCAGACCCTTCTTCAAGGGGTAGGGGTCTGGCTGAACCTCTTACCAAAGCTGGTTGATGAGAGAAACAGGCGAAACAGGCAGAACAGTGTTGAGTTGCAAATTCTTTATGTGGAACTGATGAGTAACATGTTGGTGATTTGGGGAGAACTATGGACAAGAAACTGTATCAGAAATGTCAACAGCTAGTGATAATTGCTAAGGCTAACTCCCTACGGACATATCTGAAACTTTTACCGTGGCCATTTGGCAAACAGGCAACCATGCTGCGGCTCAGAACTTGTGTGTTTAATATGTTCTCTGCAGATCTTTGATTTACTCATTAATATCAAACAGGCCTTGAAGAGAGTGCAATATTTTATTTATTTATTTATTTTTTACTGTAGTTAGCCATGTTGAAAAGTTTCTCATGTTTCTAGGGGGATGTTGAAATCTGTAACACCATGAACTCGGAGAGGAAAGGGCGGGATGTGTCCGACCAGATTTGGTCGGCACCAATCAGAACGCCATACGAGTTTCTCACATCTGTTAGTCCAGACTAGTTTCATTTTAAACCTGGGCATAATCAGGCTGTTTTCAGTTCCAAAGGGTCTTTCTTCATCTGCTTGAAGCCCAACCTGGTCCTGCCTTGAGAACCGTCTCTCTCTCTGGAGCCCCAGCGATCTGCCAGCCCAGGCCCAAAACCTACGGCCCTGTCAGGCCCCCGCAGACCCCTCCAATGGAAAGCAGATGGCTGCTCCTCTGACGGCTCCACCGCGCAGGCTGGGAGAGGGAAACTTTTTATTCAGCGTCATCCATCATCGGGCTGGGAGTAGGGAGGAGGGGGGTGGATAGGAGGCGGGGGGCGGGGGCGACAGAGTAATGCCTGAAACTGGGCGTCTGGCCTTTTTCAAAACGCCCTCTCATGGCACATTCATGGCTCCCTCTCGTCTCTCTCTCTCTCTCTCTCTCTCTCTCTCTCTCTCTCTCTCTCTCTCTCTTCTCTCTCTCTCTCTCTCTCTCTCTCTCTCTCTCTCTCTCTCACACACACACACACACACACACACAGATTGACATATGGGCCAGTGAAAATATTCTGGCTCACACTCCTGCCTCTTGCCTTTCATTAGTGGTATTATTCTTTTCAGCACTGGGTCAGCAGTGAAAGGTCTTTTCTAGTCACCCCCCCACCAACCCCCACCCCTTTCCCCAGGGTGGGATATGATGCTGTTTCTCCTACTTCACCATCTCTCCCGAACTATCCTCTCTCTCCCTCTCTCTCTCTCTCTCTCTCTCTCTCTCTCTCTCTCTCGTCTCTCTCTCTCTCTCTCTCTCTCTCTCTCTCTCTCTCTTCATCTGGTGTATCACTTCTCACTCATCAGTCTTTTTGCATTTTCATCTCTCTATCAGTCTGCAGTTTCTCTCGCTCTTGTTGAGAGAGAGAACATGATAAATACAGCAGAGATAGAGAGGGAGAAAACGAGCGATAGAAAGAGAAGAAACACAGAGGGCATCATCAAATAGAATGAGAGAAAGAGAGGGAGAAACAGAATGATGGGGAGAGCTGGAAACAGGCAGAGAAGGAGAGAGAGAGAGAGAGAGAGAGAGAGGGAGTAATACCTGACAGCTGAGATTCATTAATCACTGTCACACTTGAAAGAAGAGGGGGAGGATGAAGAGAGGGGGTGAGGTTTGACATGGAACAACACACAAACATAGCCGTGCGTGTACAGACACCAGAGTGCGCACACACACACACACACACACACACACACACACACACACACACACACACACACACACACACACACATTCTTTCTCATATTCTCTTTTACACGCTGTTCTGTCTCGGCCACTCTTTCACTGATACAGCGATTCTCTCGCCTCTCCCCCTCTCAATGTCCGTCTCTTTTTTTTCCACATTTCCTTTTTGACAGATGCACGTGCTCTCTCACACCCGTGTGGTTGCTGGGTTGGCAGACCCTCATGTCTGTGGGCCTCTCACACTAATGAGGGCCGTGAAGGGCTGACTCCACGGGGCAGGCCCACTGCGCCGCAGGACAGCCATTCAAAACATGTCAGCCAGGGCTGGCCGTAAAGACGGGGGACAAAGAGCCGGAGAATGCGGCGTTCTCACAAAGGGTGAACGGCGACACAGCCACTCCGAGTCTGAGGCATGCGAGCGCACAACATGACTGACACAGATATGTTCACACACACACACACACACACACACACACACACACACACACACACACACATCAGTGTCATCCCTCTCCCACTCAGCTCTATTCTCTCATCTCCTATGCTGTCCATCTTTTTCCTCCCCCCGGGGGCTGCAGCTGGCCTGTCCAGCTGTCAGTATTCGGACATTGCTGAGCTGCCCCGTTCAGTTGACTATGTCCTGCCACCCCCCTCTTTACCTCTTTCTTTCGCTCTCTCTCCCACACACATTCTGTCTCTCTTCAGTCATCTACCTGCGCCGAATGAGTTCACTGGAATCCAGACCCACTCCAGAAAACCGGCTGTTTTTTTGCCAGGGAAGAGATTAGAGCAGATTATTCTTCATTCGCTGTGTAGTGGGCTGGGATTTCAAACCCAAAGACTGATTCAATTGTGCTTCCGACTGGGAATGAAGCGGGTTTCCCAAATGTTGGCCCAAAATATTTCACCAGAAATAATACCGGCGAGCTCTTACCGGCAACAGAATATCGCAACATTTCGAAATCTGAGGTGACGCCATACATGTGTGTAAATACTACAGTGTAATGTCCATTAATTTCCTACGGCTAACAAACAGCCTGCCAGTGTTGGCCACGGTCGCCTCATTTCCCAGTTTATGGGCGCAGAAACAATGGCTGCACTGGACTTTTGAGCGGCGTCAACCATCAACAGCCAATCAGTGTCACGCTTTGCTTTACTGCCATTGACACAAACATCATTTCTAGCAAGCGCCTGCATCCAGAAAACTCAAATTGTCCATTTCAATGTGAAATGATGTTGAAAGTACAGACAAAGCAACCAAATAAAGTGTGATTTACGAAGTCAGCTGAAGGGTTGGACACTGACCAATCACACACATGGCTCAGATGAACATGCTGTGTGTGCCATCCCCCCCCCCCTTATCTCCCCAATTGTATCTGGCCAATTACCCCACTTTTCCGAGCAGTCCCGGTCGCTGCTCCACCCCCTCTGCCGATCCGGGGAGGGCTGCAGACTACCACATGCCTCCTCCGATACATGTGGAGTCACCAGCCGCTTCTTTTCACCTCGCCAGGGGGACATAGCATGGAGGATCACGCTATTCCCCCCAGTTCCCCCCTCCCCCCTGAACAGGCGCCCCAACCGACCAGAGGAGGCGCTAGTGCAGCGACCAGGACACATACCCACATCCGGCTTCCCACCTGCAGGCACGGCCAATTGTGTCTGTAGGGTCGCCCGACTAAGCCGGAGGTAACACGGGGATTCGAACCGGCAATCCCCGTTTTGGTAGGCAACGGAATAGACTGCTATGCTACCCGGATGCCCTGCGCCATTTTATTTTTATCCCTCGACAATATTTGAACATACTATTGTATAACTCCAGAAATATTAAAATTAGCACACGTCTGATTCTGTCATATATAGTAGCTGGTGTTCCTGGATCTTGGTCACCGTTCTTGTTTGGCCACAGATCTTCGGGCCATGGGTCAGGCTGCATTCAGTGTTTCGGGCCGCGAGTCGGTAAACGCTGACAGAACAGGTTGAGGTTGAGTTTCTGGACTGCGGGGAAATGGACTTAAGCATGGAAGTGCATCGGGAGCGCGGCATAAACACGGTTTAACACGAACAATTTCAGAAATAACATGGAGCAAGAGCCAGTCCGGAGAGGTAACCCTCCCCTACTGGGTGGCAACGCTGATTCAACAGCAGACAGTTCCAGAGAGCGATTAGCCCTCTCCATTATGGTCACCCTACAAATCATCTACATTTCCTCTCTCCTCCTTTGCTGCCCGCAGGCTCATAAAGCTAGCTTTCCTGTGCTGCTCTTGGCAAACAGGCAGTGACATTGAGAGACATCCAGCGAGGTGTATTGTGGGTGGTCGATGGTTGTATGAACCAATGCATGGACGCACACACATGCGCATGCATGCACGCACATGCCGCATACTGTTCAACATCAGGGTCGACCACAGCGCTGCTATTCTTACCAGAGAGCTATATTTCTACCCTTTGCATACAGCTGTACAAATGCTGGTCTGGGATAACATGTCTAGGACGTCTGCACTTCCTCAGAGTCCTCCTCTTATGGTTGTGGGGTCAGTGGGAGGCGTGTGCCCGCGCCCTGCACATTTCAGTCTGTTTCAGTAACTCAATATTGAAGAGATGGAGAAAACGTACCACCACAACAGCTTGGTTTTACTTCCTCCTGTACATTCGACTGAAGTTAAGACGTTTTAATTCAGCTCAGTCACACAGACAAAATTTTTCTACTCAACATATTTTGCAGGTCTCAAAATATGCCGATTGCCAGCGTATTGACGGACAAGGGCGTGAACAAGGACAGATCTCCGCCGGCGTGTTGAAATGAACCGGATGCCTGTGACAGAGCGTGATACGTTGACATGTAATCTTGTGATGCCGGACGTAGAAGTATAAATGTGTATTCTCATCACAAACGGTGTTGTCATGTCTGTTTTTCATCTGTGCTCAGTGATGTTTGTGTAACGGTTTAGGGCGAGACATTTTGGTTTTTTCACCTAGCTTTCAGAATCAGACAATCGCTTAGCGTCAGAGTTGGAGTCCAAGTCACCTAAAACACATCCTTTTTTTTTTTTTTTTTAGGATCCCCCCCCCCCCCTTTTTTTTTTTTCTCCCCAATTGTACTTGGCCAATTACCCCACTCTTCCGAGCCGTCCTGGTCACTGCTCTACCCCCCTCTGCCGATCCGGGGAGGGCTGCAGACTACCACGGGCCTCCTCCGATACATGTGGAGTCGCCAGCCACTTCTTTTCCCCTGACAATGAGGAGTTTCGCCAGGGGGGACGTAGCGTGTGGGAGGATCGCGCTATTACCCTAGTTCCCCCCCCTCCCCCAAACAGGTGCCCCAATCGACCAGAGGAGGCGCTAGTGCAGCGAACAGGACACATATCCACATCTGGCTTCCCACCCGCAGACACGGCCAATTGTGTTACTAGGGACGTCCGACAAAGACCCGTAACACAACTTACAGAGTAAAATACTGTATTTTTGAGCCGTGAGCCATCGCGGAGCCAGCAGCATTGCCTTAGTCTGCTTCTTAATCAATTATCACTGGTTGGGGTCTTGTAGTAAACTCCTTACTTACAATATGTTGTACTTAATGTAATCCTCTCTTGATGAGGATGTCAGCAAGAGGAAATCCCAATACAAGTGTCTGTGTTAGGGTCTACATGTGGTTTATTTATACACGGAAGGCTACAGCTATGACAGGCAGTATTTAACATGCAGCTTGTGTCTTAACCACCATCCTGAGGGCAAGCTTGTACCTTTGACTTGGAGGTTAGGCGCCCTTGCTCAAGGGTAGTTCATTGGGATTGAACGCTGTCACCACTGAACCAAACAGCCCCTCAGAAACCACGATAATCCACTGCACCCTGCACTGTATCAGCTATAGCGGATATTTGTTTGTTATCCCCTTGATGCAAAAACCTAAACCAGAATGTCACTGATCAACAGATAGGCTGCTCTGGATAAAGCAAGCCACCCCACAAGTCCACAAAATGAATGCTCGCGCAAAGTACACACACACACACATACACTCTCGCACACCCATTTCCTTTTGACCATTTGTTGGTGTGAGCAATTACAGAGCCTTATCTAAGAGTGAGGATAATGAGGTTACACAGAGAGCAAATTCTATCATGTTGGCATAATGAGATTTGGGTGGTTGTCTTGTGTCCCAGGGTCGAGGACAGGGACAGGGGAAAGGGACAAGCATGCGCACACACACACATGCACACACACACACACACACACACATATGTAAGACGTGTCATTTTCTTATCTGCCCCGACTCGCATCTCCGCCTGACATTCGAGGAAATTGCATTCTGGCACACGTGCAGGACACAGTGTGTGAATGGTTATCCCTCCCTCTCTCCCTTCCATCCCCCCTTCACCTCCCTCCTTCATACCTCCTTCCCCTCTTCCTCCAGTGCTTTTTGTTCCCCAACAACCCCAGCAGCAGTTCTGACAGGCTGCTTGATTTATGACTCCAATTCCCCCTCGCAGACGTATAGACGCAGGCTGTACTCCCAACTATATGTATGTGTTTAGTTTCTCTCCCCTGGTCCACCCCTCTCCTTGGCTACACTTCATGCTGTCATGCTCCTTCACACACACTCTCTCTCTCTCTCTCTCTCTCTCTCTCTCTCTCTCTCTCTCTCTCTCTCTCTCTCTCTCTCTCTCTCTCTCTCTCTCTCTCAGGCACACACATGCACACACACACATACAAAGCTTTCACAAGGGTGTAGTGATTGATTATCCTAGCAGGACTGTCTGGTGTATTTTTGATCCTTTGAAATTTAATCTCTACGAGCAGTACGTGGAGTGTTTTGTCACACACTCAGGAACACACATCAAATGTGTATGCGCATGCACACACATTCACACTCACACACATGCACGCACACACACACACACACACACACACATACACAGAAGAGGAGTGGGCAGGTTTAGGAAGGCCCCTGCAAACGCACACATTAACACACACACACACACACAGGAGTGGGCAGGTTTAGGAAGGCCCCTGCAAACGCACACACTAACACACACAGAAGAGAAGTGGGCAGGTTTAGGAAGGCACCTGCACACAAGTTTTTAGGGGATTTTTCAGGACTATTTTCAACTTGTATACACAAACAACTTCATCAGAAGTTGGTGAACCAAATGGGAACTAGACTACTTGCAAAAAACTGCACTACCCTGTGTGCGCTCGCCGCTTGGAAATCTTTACACCCAAACATCCTCACAGTACGGTGTTGGCCATGATACTAAAAACTGGGGGAAGGAAAAAGTTGAAGAAAGGGATGACCTCTGACCTCTTCTTTTTTTGAATTCCCCCCTTTTTTTTGGCCCCAATTGTACTTGGCCAATTACCCCACTCTTCCAAGCCGCCCCAGTCGCTGTTCCACCCCCTCTGCCGATCCAAGGAGGGCTGCAGACTACCACATGCCTCCTCCGATACATGTGGAGTCGCCAGCCGCTTCTTTTCACCTGACAGTGAGGAGTTTCACCAGGGGGATGTACGGTGTGGGAGGATCACGCTATTCCCCCCAGATCGCCCTCCCCCCCAAACAGGCACCCTGACTGACCAGAGGAGGCGCTAGTGCAGTGACCAGGACACATACCCACATCTGGCTTCCTACCCGCAGACACAGCCAATTGTGTCTGTAAGGATGCCTGACCAAGCCAGAGGTAACACGGGGATTCGAACCGCGATCCCCGTGTTGGTAGGCAATGGAATAGACCAGACGCTACCCAGACACCCCTGACCTCTTACCTCTTCTACCTTAAAGGGAAAAATCACGACTTTCAACATTATGTCTGTATATAGTATGATAACCTGCATTAGCAGCCATAATACTGGACAGTCTCTGATGGGCCTCTCAAATTTTGCTAACAAATGTCTGCCTCTGACATTGATGGGCAGTCCGTGAATGTGAAAACTTACTTCCTGGTTTGTTGATAGGCTACATAAAAGAAAATGTGAATATTGACATAACATACAATCTTATAATGTATCATTCTTAATTGCATTTTCTTACACTACGCAGCCGATCAGCAAAACAGGAAATAAGCTTTCACGTTCATGGTTTATCTGTCGGAAGACAGCTCGGTATTATGGTTGCTACTGGAGTACTATCCCTACAACTTATGAGGTAATATTGAAAATAACGATTGTTCCCCTCAAACAACTAGTGTAGATTTTCCCCTGAATAACGTCTCAGTGTAGCTCCAAGGTGGTGTTCAGTAAGAGGACTGTGGACGTACTGAGCATGTGCTCTGAGTTCAGTAAGAAACTGTTCACTGACTCCAGGTCTTAGGAGGTAAAGATGTCTGCAGAAGAGACGAGCGAAGTTAAAGGAAGGGTATACAAATGAAATTAGAGGAGCGATGTGTGTCAATGAAAGATGCTGAGGAGGAAATGGATGAAGCAGCACCTGGCCATACAATGAAAGTAGTAATGCCAATGTTAATTATGCTAGCATGAATGAGAATGTAAACTTCTTCTTTTGGCTGCTCCCGTTAGGGGTCGCCACAGCAGATCATCCGTTTCCATCGCTTCCTGTCCTCTGCATCTTCCTCTGTCACGCCAGCCACCTGCATGTCCTCCTTCACCACATCCATAAACCTCCTCTTTGGCCTTCTTCTTTTCCTCTTCCCTGGCAGCTCCATATTCAGCATCCTTCTCCCAATATACCCAGCATCTCTCCTCCACACATGTCCAAGCCATCTCAATCTTGTCTCTTGCTTTGTCTCCAAACCGTCCAACCTGAGCGGTCCCTCTAATATAATCGTTCCTAATCCCGTCCTTCTTCATCACTCCCAGTGAAAATCTTAGCATCTTCAACTCTGCCACCTCCAGCTGCGCCTCCTGTCTTTTCATCAGTGCCACTGTCTCCAAACCATATAACATAGCTGGTCTCGCAACCATCTTGTAAACCTTCCCTTTAACTCTTGCTGGTACGCTTCTGTCACAAATCACTCCTGACACTCTTCTCCACCCACTCCACCCTGCCTGCACTCTCTTCTTCACCTCTCTTCTGCACTCCCCGTTACTTTGAACAGTTGACCCCAAGTATTTAAACTCGTACGCCTTTGTCACCTCTACTCCTTGCATCCACACCAATAATTGAGAATGTAAACAAAATAAACCATACACCGGAAACTATTTCAGTTGATATATGCTATGTCCCAATATTAGCTCAGACTCCAAAGCAACACCTCAACCACTGGATGTTTGTGCTCTCATTTCATATAAATCTTTACAAAATGGTTCATGCTTATACTCGTGCTTACGTGTGCTTATGTGGAAACTTGAGATGTGGATTTAACGATATGTGTAAAACAATAAGTTTGGTGCAATGATTGTGAAGTAAAGCAAAAGTCTAATGTTTGTTATAATGCATGAATGTAAAGACAGTGCATGTACAAAACGAATGAGAACAGCAACTACTCTTTCTTCCTTTCTCTTTCGCTGTCCAATCTCTCTGTTTTTCAAGGACTGGCTCTCAGACAGCGAGTGGTGCTATTTGATCATTATCTCCCTTTCTGTTCTGTCATCTGACTCATCTTGACAACACATTACTCACATTAGTGCATGTGTGTGTGTGTGTGTGTGTGTGTGTGTGTGCATGCTCATGTAATGTACATCAATGGCTGATCCTTGTCTAGTCTCTTGGGTCATTGATCACAGTCAGGCACTCATCCATAATTGACATTCTCTTTTTTCTCTCTCTCTGTTTCTCTCACTACGGGGGACTGGACCCACAAAGGGACATGAATCAGACACAAAAGAAACCCTTACATGCCACAGTATCAATACTCACCCCTGAAAAATTACCCTCCCGCCCTGAGGAAGCTACACCGACTGCCCAATTAGCCAAAGTCAGAGCCATTGATGGAATTTGACAAGGTCACAGAGTCAAAATCAGAAAAAGAAACATTTTACCCCCCCTCTCTCCCTCCCTCCCCTCCCTCTCTCTCTCTCTCTCTCTCTCTCTCTCTCTCTCTCTCTCTCTCTCTCTCTCTCTCTCTCTCTCTCACTCTCTCCCTCCTTCCCTCTCTCTCCTTCTTTCTCTCTCTATCACACACACACACACACACACACAATGAATATGAATGATGAAGTAATGACTGTGTGCTTGTTATAACACTTAGAAAACTCAAAATGTCAGACGTGCAGTGGGAGGGAAGGTCACCGCCGCCCTGAAAACCCTTTCATACAGTAATCTATTCTGGAGGGGGGAAATTAGTCAGAAAATTGAAAAAATAGATATGATACGAAAATCCCAGAGACAGCTAATCCTCGGTCAGGTGTGGCCAGGATGAAAATGAGGTAAAAACTACAGAAGAAAATGCAATGTCATGCTTCTGCAAGTGACCATGGTATAAGTGGCATAATGTGCCACTGTGTGTGCATTAAGACCCTATAACACACACCCCGTCATGGATTACCCCCTACATAATGACCCTGTAGGGTCCCCATCCCCCCCTCTAAATTGAATGTAGGGCGTTTTGACATGAAGACAGCTCAAGTAAAAATCCAACCATGGTAGTGACTGGTGATCTTGGAAAGCAGGACTGGAAATAATAATAAGATAAGATCCCAATAATGCGATCAGACAAATTAAACTGTATTCTGTTATTTTAAGCCCAATGCAGAAATTCAGTCATCAAATTATAGACAATTCTAAAAGATGGAACTTGCGACTACAAAATGTGTGTGCGTGCATGTGTGAGATTCTATAGGCACCTCAAAATGACAGCTAAGAATAAAGATAAATAGCGACAAAACCACCCCTGTCGGAGACTGTAAGTCGTAAACACCTCCCTCGCTGCATATTCTCTATAACTCGAGCAAAAGTCACACAAAAGCAAGCAAACGTAATCAAATTACTGGATAAACTGTTTGAGGCACCAATCATCATCGGTGACACGGCGAGATTACAGAGTAACTTTCCAGAACTGGTCATATTTCACCAGCTTAGTTGGTGCGCTGCAGTGACAGCCAGCGTCTGTCATCTCCTGAGGACAGATATAGACGGTGCAAAGTCAGGAGGAGGCCACCGAGACTGACAAATAAAGGATGATCCAGCCTACCGCAGATGTGTGGGCTGTGCATAATCACACACACCCAAATTCAGATGGCTTACCACATCTGGCCCAAACACACTCTTTCCCATGGTACGCTCTGTCCAAGAAGGAACTGCACGCAGGGGTGGCGGTCAGCGTGCGAAGACTCTGTCTCTGTCACCAGGCCAATCAATCACACTTACAGCGGCGACTGGACGCACACAACGTAACGTGGTCGTATTTTATTACAAGATCAGAAGGGGAGATATAAGCAGTTTTAACAATTTTTGACAGGTTAACAGATTGGAGGGGGGGGGGGGTGAAAAGTAGTGATTATATTTATTCATGTTTTCTGTTTTGCCTCTTTTCAATCAATCAGGCCGTCAAACTTTATAGATGTATTTTAACTATATGTGCTGATGGGCACACTCACATCGAGTGTCAGTGTGGCAGGTTTGTGTGTGTGTGTGTGTGTGTGTGTGTATAACTGTCTTAGTAATAGACCTCTAAAGAATTGTTGTCATTTCGGGGCTTTCAATCTACACCCGGATCCATTTTATTTTCCACCTGTGGCAGAAATGGGTTTTTGGATGCTGTTTGCCAATAGTTTTGCTTTTAAAATATATATTGTTATATATATAAGTTGTACTGCTAGCAAGCATAGTCCAGATGTTGTGTCACCAGACAACAACAGGGATCACCAGTGGTGTCATGTACACGCCGCAGGAAGACATCAGGCAAATACAGCTAAGCTAAGCTAACAATTTTCTTAATGCAGTGTCAAAACCGATCAAAATCCACCTAGGCCAAGCTAGTGATTGCAGAGGAGGGCAACCCTGCAAAGAGAAAAGAGTCAATATTTGTGTTGGATGTAGCTACAGCCAGTTATTTTAACCCCATATGCATTTTTACATTGGACAGAAACAGGGTTGGATCCCGAATCTCTCATTTGGGCACGAAGCGTACGTTGTACTGTGGACCAGTGGTTTTCAAACTACGGCTCACTGGGTTGCAGCACGGGGCCCAGTGGGATGTGGGCTGTCAAAATAAATATGTTTTGTCCGGAGGCAGCGAAAAAGAAATGCATATTTATTGTTTATTAGAAAAGTGTTTACAGCCCAGCCTCCGAATTGAGCTTCAGATCAATGTTTTTGATCACAAGAACAAGAGAACTGTTTACAAAACATGTTTTTTATAAACCCAAATGAATAAACTGCAGTGATACAACACATGCAGTATCAAGAAGCATGAAGTAAAATGCATGAACTAGAGTTTTTATGAGCAACATAAATGTCTTTTTTATAGATTTGTTTTTTTTTTACTTTTAAAAATTGAATGTTGGTGTGTGTGAACACGGGGCTTTTTTTTTAATACCTAACGTTTTTTAAAAAAATTTTTTTGGGGGGGGGACGCTATTTTTTATTTCTACACAAAGTAAAACAATGTTAATTATGTGTGTGTGTGTGTGTGTGTGTGTGTGTGTGTGTGTGTGGTCAAATAAGTAGTTGTGTGCTATAGGTACAAAATGCAAGATTCAGCCTGTTATTTATATCATTATATATATATAAATATATATAAAACTTTGTTAAAAGAAACACTCAATGGTAGGGAAAGTGCTCAACAAATAAGGAGCAAAGTAATCCAGTGAGTCAAGAAAATTCTTTATGAGACAGTAAATAATTTAATAAAGAATAATAAAGAATTTACATGACTCACTGGATTATACATATATATATATATATATATATATATATATATATATATATGTGTGTGTGCGTGTGTGTGTGTATATAAAACTTCATCAAAATAAACCCTCAACGGTAGGAAAAGTGCTCAACAAATTTTATATATATATATATATATATATATATATATATATATATATATATATATATACACTACCGTTCAAAAGTTTGGGATCACCCAAACAATTTCGTGTTTTCCATGAAAAGTCACACTTATTCACCACCATATGTTGTGAAATGAATAGAAAATAGAGTCAAGACATTGACAAGGTTAGAAATAATGATTTGTATTTGAAATAAGATTTTTTTTACATCAAACTTTGCTTTCGTCAAAGAATCCTCCATTTGCAGCAATTACAGCATTGCAGACCTTTGGCATTCTAGCTGTTAATTTGTTGAGGTAATCTGGAGAAATTGCACCCCACGCTTCCAGAAGCAGCTCCCACAAGTTGGATTGGTTGGATGGGCACTTCTTTGAGCAGAATGAGTTTCTGGAGCATCACATTTGTGGGGTCAATTAAACGCTCAAAATGGCCAGAAAAAGAGAACTTTCATCTGAAACTCGACAGTCTATTCTTGTTCTTAGAAATGAAGGCTATTCCATGCAAGAAATTGCTAAGAAATTGAAGATTTCCTACACCGGTGTGTACTACTCCCTTCAGAGGACAGCACAAACAGGCTCTAACAGGTACTATTTAATGAAGATGCCAGTTGGGGACCTGTGAGGCGTCTGTTTCTCAAACTAGAGACTCTAATGTACTTATCTTCTTGCTCAGTTGTGCAACGCGGCCTCCCACTTCTTTTTCTACTCTGGTTAGAGCCTGTTTGTGCTGTCCTCTGAAGGGGGTAGTACACACCGGTGTAGGAAATCTTCAATTTCTTAGCAATTTCTTGCATGGAATAGCCTTCATTTCTAAGAACAAGAATAGACTGTCGAGTTTCAGATGAAAGTTCTCTTTTTCTGGCCATTTTGAGCGTTTAATTGACCCCACAAATGTGATGCTCCAGAAACTCAATCTGATCAAAGAAGTGCCCATCCAACCAATCCAACTTGTGGGAGCTGCTTCTGGAAGCGTGGGGTGCAATTTCTCCAGATTACCTCAACAAATTAACAGCTAGAATGCCAAAGGTCTGCAATGCTGTAATTGCTGCAAATGGAGGATTCTTTGACGAAAGCAAAGTTTGATGTAAAAAAAATCTTATTTCAAATACAAATCATTATTTCTAACCTTGTCAATGTCTTGACTCTATTTTCTATTCATTTCACAACATATGGTGGTGAATAAGTGTGACTTTTCATGGAAAACACAAAATTGTTTGGGTGATCCCAAACTTTTGAACGGTAGTGTATATATATATATAATTTAGATCATGATCATGACTCTGGTTTTATTTTATTTTTTTAAATGAACTGATGGTTTGAACCTGATTTACGCAAACACTGCTGGCGATCCAACATGGAAATATGCATTCAGCCTTGCGACTGTATTACTGTCACAAACACTGCGTCTGGTGCAAGCCAAGTTCTGTGAGTAATTCAGCTGAGTTTAGATATTTCACAAACCGAGGTAGGGGCGAGCAGATGGCATAATACCTAACCAGTGTAGAAGCAGTGAGAGTCCCGGGCTGTTGATCCTCGTGGGCAGAGCGGCTGAGATGAGGGCATGGTTGTGTTGTGTGCAGCAGCAGTGAACTGTGTATAGGCTCTGTGTAGGGGAGGAGCTCTGTGTGTGGCTGGCCAATCACAGAACCCTGTGGACACAGCTACCCAATGAGGACTTTCCTTCATCAAGAGTACGGATAGTGACACATTTTATTTGGATGATACTTGTGCTTGTAAAAAATACGTTATCCGTACCTGATACTCATTTCATCCTCAACCCTAGTACTGAGCAACCACTTTAAAATCACACAGGAGTCTACTCATACTCATATGTGACGGCCTTCTCTTTAAATAGAGAATTATTTCAATTCTAGTCTGACATAGTAAACATTGCTATTTTATTAGCGTACCCTTCATTTTCACGATGTTCTTATGAGGACCTTTCTCTCTCAACTCACCATGAAGACAGTGCAGTCATTCCCCCTGGACTGGACAGGAAGTCCCTATTTAAAGACAGAAAGGAAAATATTGCTTACACAGGCATTAAACCATTAGTAAATTAATCATTGCAGCACACAGACATTTTACATTCTAACACTTGCAGTAAGTTATCTTACATTCTAACACTTGCAGTAAGTTATCCTTCATTGAAATACAAATCAATATGTCAGGGCCTGTTTTCTCAGCCTGTTCACCTGGGAGTACGTGCTGAGCACGAGTCCTAAAACATGCTTAAGTATCCTTCAGTCTCACTCCATACCTAGAGAAGTGTACTCAGCAGAGCGCAGATCTCCGCCAGGCGGACGTATCTCCCCTTCTCCTTCTCCGGTGTTTGAACTTGGCGACAAACCAACCCTTTCTTCACCTACTGGGAGAAAGAAAAATGGACAGAAAAACCATTGTTTTTACTGTCATTATAAGACTTGCGCAGTGCTCCAGTCGATTGAACAGGAAATGTGGAAGAAAATCAAAGTTTCACATCGGTTCAGGCTCAGATTATATAATTATTCCAGCGGGTTTAAGAGGGTCGGGCTCCGTGCTGCGGTGGATGAATGAACTTGAACCTGAAGTTGAATGTGCAAGCGGGCGGGGGCTCTCCCACAGTTGTGGGTCCGATGTGTGTCAGAAATTACAGACGAGGTAAACAAAACAAAAACTAAACTAAACCCAGAGGAGGCTTTGGTGGCCACGGCCCTTCAATGTGGCAAATGTCCATCCATCCATCCATTATCCGAACCGCTTATCCTGCTCTCAGGGTCGCGGGGTTTATCCCAGCAGTCACTGGGCAGACACCCTGGACAGGCCACCAGACCATCACACAGGGCTGACATACACACAGACACCTACACACATTCATACCTAGGGACAATTTAGTATGGCCGATTCACCTGACCTACATGTCTCTGGACTGTGGGAGGAAACCAGAGCCCCCGGGGGAAACCCACAAAGACATGGGGAGAACACGCAAACTTCACACAGAGGACAACCCGGGATGACCCCCAAGATTGAACTACCCCAGGACTCGAACCCAGGACCTTCTTGCTGTGAGGCGACTGCGCTAACCACTGCGCCACCTGTGGCAAATGTGATGTGGACAAATGCGTCCCAGGCCACCTCCAAATGTGGCCTGAGCGATCAGATGTCAAGACACATTGAGAACACATTAGGTGCATTCACGCTTGTACATAGAGCTGTCCACTTGTGATCGGATGACCCAAGACGCATGGACAGACCAGGAGTAGGACCAGGAGGCATACCAGGAGTAAACAGCTTCCAAATTGGCTTCTGGTGGAGAATTTAGGAGAACCGGAATGACAGAGGGCCATTCTCTTTAATTTGCTTACCATGTACCAAGAACCCCCTGTAGACTCTCACACACTGTTACGCCCACTGTCTGCCAGTCTGGCTACTGTGGCACATCATTCTAAGGCCAATGAGAGAGGATTTTTGGTGTGTGTGTGTGTGTGTGTGTGTTACAGTATCAACAGTTGGCCATGTTAACCCATTTTCCTATGCTTATTTATTGGTAGGACCTGCCATGCAATCTTAATTTAACACTCTTCCTCCTTCTCTCCTATAAGCCTTTTCCTCTGTCTCACTTGTTCTCTTCTCTTCTCCTATTCTCTTCTCTTCTCTTCTCTTCTCTTCTCTTCTCTTCTCTTCTCTTCTCTTCTCTTCTCTTCTCTTCTCTTCTCTTCTCTTCTCTTCTCTTCTCTTCTCTTCTCTTCTTTGCCAGCCCTTTCTGGTCATCCATCTCCGGGACTGCACCAGTCAGTGGCAGCTCCATTGATAGGGTAATCCAGGCCTGATTAATGACCCAATAATCAGACGGCTCCTTAGATCAATCATGGGCGTGATCAATAAACTCCGGCCACAGCAATCATTAGCCTGCTAGAGTGTATCCTTCATTAGACCCACAGACCAAAACAAAAAGAAAAAAAAGAAAAGAAAGAAAGAAGAGATAGAGAGACAGAGAGAGGAAAAGGAGGGGGGGGGGTTAAAAGAGAAAGGATGTGTGGGGGGGCAGAGAGAGAGAGAGAGAGAGAGGAGGAGAGAGAGTTCAAATGCAGGAAAGAAAGACAGTAAGAGAAGGATGAAGATTTAGGGACAGAGATTATGAAAGAGAGAGGAGAACGAGGGAGAGAGGTGGAGGACGAGGAGGAAACATTTCTAGCCTTTATAAGACGATGAGGGAGCCAATGAGGGTTTGTGATTGGATTTGGGATGCAGAGGGTCAGAATTCAGAGAACAGATCAATATATTATGTGTTATGAATACATTAATATCAAAAGCTGAAAGGCAGAAAGCTTCATGGAAAAGGACTAACGCAGGTCTGCATATTTCTTGTAGAGAAATGAGTGGAGACATTGTGTGTTTGTGAGTGAGTACGTGTCTGTGTAATGTGTCAGCATATGTGTGTGTGGGTGTGGGTGTGAGAGAGAGAGAGAGAGAGAGAGAGAGAGAGAGAGAGAGAGAGAGAGAGAGAGAGAGAGAGAGAGAGAGAGAGAGAGAGAGAGAGAGAGAGACCGTACGTGTGTGTGTGTGTGTGTGAGAGAGAGAGTGAGAATGAGTCTGTACGTGTGTGTGTGTGTGTGTGTGTGTGTGTGTCAGCAGGGTATGATGGCAGCTGATTTATGGGCTGTGCCCCTCAGTGTCAGCTCTCTGGCTGCTCTAGCATGCAGGATGAATGGACCTCTATCAGCCATTTTCTCATTAGGTGCAGGCAGATTCACAGCAACTGCTTCTACTTTACTGCTAATGCTCTGTTCTCTCTGTCAGCTGGCAGCAGAGCTGAATCTCTAACTAACCTGGCACTGTGCTGAGGGTAAGTGATCCAAGTCCATTAGGTTAAACCTGTCTGTAACTGGGACATCACAGACCTAGGAGAGGTTGGGGCAGAGCATCAAAGGGATGACAGATAGACCCTGGTATGGATACCAATTTACTACCAAAGAATTATCATAAATACCACATATCTATGCATTTAATTTAAGTGCCAGTGACCTGAATGGTAAATGAAAGCATATTACTAGCAATGTTAGTGCTACATGATGCCTTTGGACAGCAGCATTTGATGTCATGCACACTATTAGTCAAAGTCACCGTTAATGACAACACGCAGGTGCAGCGTTATATGTGTGCACACATTCAGTTGTGTTTGGGTGAAGGAGCATGTATATAAATATATATATATATATATATATATATATATATATGTGTGTGTGTGTGTGTGTGTGTGTGTGTGTGTATGTGTGTTTGTGACTGTGTAGAAGAGTACAAATGTGCGTGTGTGCGTGTGTTTTATGAATGTGTGTGTGTGTACATGCATTTGTCAATGTGTTCCACTTGCTGTGTTACTTGATAATATCTTGTATATCTCTACTTGTTCCAATACATTTTCTCAACACCACTGCGTCGTCATCTGCAAACTTCACTGAGTTGCCCCTGCACTTAGACGGCTTACGTTTTTTTCATCCTCTTCCTGGTTAAACTCAAAAGTAGAAGAAATTCTTCGATGTGAAGACCAGGAACCTTCACTTCATTTTTCTTTTTCATGTGGCAGACTAATAAAGTTTTAGCTAGCTCAGGCAGTACTATCAACTGAAAAAGGAAGAAGGCTAATTATGATGGAAATAAATCAGGGAAGGTTTATAACCTTCTTATTTTTCGATAATATAACATCAAATAAGATTATCGGGGGAGATGATGCCACGAGTGTTTTTTTTTTATTCGTTACTGTAACTGGGGTTGAAATTGTCCTTTGATGATAGTAATTTTGTATGCTGCTTTTAACTGGAAAGAGTAATTACGGGCTACTATAATACATTCCGGAGTGATGCGCTGGCATCTGACGCTGGTGTGTGTGTGTGTGTGTGCGCGCACTCATGCAGGGCCGCACATAAAGTGGGGGGGGGGGCATAGAGGCCAGTAGCAATCATATTCATCCTAAATATCAGCAATGGTAATGGCAATACTTGCCACTGAGTGTGAACTGGCTAAGCAGATGGACTTGAAAGACATTATAAAGGACGTTGCATCCAGTGAGACACGGAAGATGGCAAAGATGAAGACATAAGGTAACAAATAGCATTTTCTACCAAGAAATATGTAGTGTAAGCGTAGCAGGCCTTTGTTGACCTTGGTGTGTTTAAATGTGTCAAACAGTTCTATTATGGTGTGTGTGTGTGTGTGTGTGTGTGTGTGTGTGTGTGTATGCACGTGCACATGTACATGCATGCGTGCGTGCGCATTTGTGTTTTTGCGTCTGTATGTGTCCCTGCTATCTGACTTGCTAACCTGCTGTGTGTACTCTATTATGTGTAATGAATGCTTATGTGGGTAAACAGATGGTGTGTTAACAGGGTAAAATATGATTTGCTACCAGACAATATGGTAGCATGCTGGTGTTTACAACACACACTTTACACCCTGGGACAGCCGAGCAGCTTTGAACCAGCCTGGTACAATAGACAGACTCCATCGGGATGATGGGAATGAATACGCCTTCACGTGCTTTGTATAAGGTTAGCAAATCCTCTGTGCATTGGCCTTCACTGTGTTGATAACAGCTGGTTTAATTCTGAGAAACAATTTCGTGGTAAATAGCGGGTTTTAGAGCAGCATGTACCATGAGCTGTAATCTGGTTAAATACGACAATAAACAAATAGGAGATAAATGGATTAGTGTATGATTTTATATATGGTACTGTTTACTGCATACTTGGCAGGCGATGGGGCCTGCTGATCACAAGGCACATGCTCGTGATGCTGTAAGACATTTTAGATGGAAGTACAACATATAAGCCAGTATATTCTCAAACTGACTTGATTCAAGTCTCACTTTTTAGTTGGTAGAAGTGACAGCATTGTTTTTCCTTTATATCTTACAAGGGCTGTTAGGAAGCTCATCTCTAGTGTGAGATGAGCCCCTCCACCAGAAATGAGGCAACCCACCCTTCACACACACACACACACACACACACACACACACTGACCCCGTGGCCCAGCTGTTCATGACGAACGATGACAGAGGTGTGACAAAAGCAGCCAGGCTGAGGAGTGATGAACATACCACGGGAGGGGCAATCTATCTGCCAGCCCTCACTTCTCACACACACACACACACACACACACACACACACACACACACACACACACACACACACACACAAATAGAGAGGTTGCGACAGATGGTTCAGCCCAGTCCTTTACCAATACCCTTCTAGCTTAACTATATAACCCAACCATTATTCTCCACCAAGTCATACCAGTCCAACTTACTGTGGACTTTCGGGTAAGGCTGTGATGGACCGAGTTACTTCTACTGGGACAGAATGGAAGCTTGAATAGTTTCTCAACCTTCAGCTGCTTGGGATGCTTATAATGCTCACATAGATTATAGATCACATGACCCGGCCTCACCTGGGTGGGGGGGTGACCCCAACACTGATAGTGGATTGCTAGATCACAAGCATGGCAGGATGGGGACAGCGGTTGGTCGTTAAGCCGTTTGTCTTCAGATTTCTCTGTGTTGCTTTGGTGCCTGGGAAAAGCAACAGAGAAGCAATAGAAGTCGGGTGTTTACAGTGATTCAAAACAGAAAAACAGCCATGATACACAACCTTGGCTGGCCCGTTACAGGCCTCCATTGACGGATGCCAACCCAAAGCCAGCGAGGCCTGGCTCTTGTCAGCAAACACACTGACAGTGAGAACTGAGGCACACAAAACGCACACACACAAAAACACACATGCATTCATACATACAAACGCACACAAACACACTCTGCAATCGCGCAATCTGGAGCGATCTCACCCCATGTCGCATTTTACTGTGCAGTCATCAAAAGACCATTAAATCAGAAGTGACTGCCAATAAAGAAAGGAAATTGTGGGTGTTTGCATGATAAGGGGTGAGAGGGGTGGGGTGGGGGGCAGATGTAACTGGGGGCGTCACAAGATTTATGTAGCATTTACTGTGGAGCAAGTCGTAAAGTGTAATTACAGGGGGTCGACACACCGCAGAGCCACAACCCAGCAGGCAAACTGGCAAAAAGGCTGGGAGAAAAGTGATCAAGGCATGCTTCTCTCACACAGACTGTCTGTTACTCTCTCTCTCTCTCTCTCTCTCTCTCTCTCTCTCTCTCTCTCTCTCTCTCTCTCTCTCTCTCTCACTCTCTCTCTCTCTCTCTCTCTCTCTCTCTCTCTCTCTCTCTCTCTCTCACTCACTCTCTCTGTTTATTTCTGTCTCTGTAGCGCTGTATCTCAATCTCTCTCTCTCTCTCCCCTTCTCTCACCTCTTCACCTCAACCAATGCCAAGCCCATAAATCAGCAGCCACATCACTGAGCCCACTTCTAAACCAGTGCCTTTCGGATGACACAGAGCTCCTTGGAGCAGTTTGATCTGGGCTCTGACCGACCGACATCCCCACCATCGCTCCAGACAAAGGACAAAGAGAGAAGAAAATGGAGGATACCGTGACATTTGCCCATTGAGTTATTTTTCCTTACTTGATACTTCTAACACTTGGTCTAACTTTTCACATTTGTCCCTTATTTTCCCTCTAAGACTACATCCATGCTACTGCAGAGATATTTGAAAATGCCGCTTAGGTTGCCATTTTCCTGTATTTTCAAAAAGATTGTCGTCCACAGTGAAAGACCGAAACAATAGAAAAAAGCTGAGGTCTCTTCTACTGGGCGTGCACAGGCCAGTTGGGCAGACAGCTTTGAGCGGCAGTCACATTAGTCGGAAAATGTGCCAAGATTCACTTCGCTTTTCATTTTCGCGGTATAAGATATGCTTACTAGTTAGACTCGCTAGTTCGCCACTAGCTAGATAGCTAATATCATCGTCAGGTAACTTTCATCTCTCTCATCTTCAGCCGCTTTTCCAGGCTCGGGTCACGGTGGCAGCAAACTAAGTAGGGCACTCCAGATGTCCCTCCCCCAGCAACGCCCTGCAGCGCTTCCTAGGGGATCCCAAGGCATTCCCAGGCCAGATTGGGCATGTAGTCCCTCCAGCAAGTTCTGGGTCTACCCTAGGGTATCCTCCTAGTTGGTCCTGGACCAGTCTGTGATGCCGGAAGCTGGCACGCCCCAGTCCCTGCCTTTGCCTGCTGCCCAGCCTGCATTGCATCCTACCCCACTGCTCATCCCCGTGGGTGGTAGGTCCACCGGGTGCAGATGACTTTGAAATGTTCAAAAATATGACCATCAAATCCAGTCTCACAGCTGACTGCAAGCCAAACTGCCTCCTTTTTTTTTCTTTTCTTTTCTTTTTTTTTTAATCTTTGTTATTTGTCATTTTTGGACTGTGCAGCTCCAGACAGTGGGAGATGGCCACAATCAAAGACTCCTCCATATTAGACTGTTTTTGAGGTCATTCAAAAAGTATTTCTATTGGCTGATAGTGGGATTTTGCGGGTCAGTGGTCAACATGGTTGAACTTTGCGTGAAGGGCGAAGTGCGGTATTACTTTCCAAAAGGAAAGCACATTTCGTACATTTTTGAATGGAAGTGAATTGAACTTTTCTGTTAAGTGAAATGAATTGTACTTTTTTACGAATGTGACCACCCCGTTAAGGCTGGATCAGGTCCTTAGTGTGGATGGAAAGCCAAAATGGGGGGAAATTAATATCCATCCATCCATCCATTATCCAAGCTGCTTATCCAATCTAGGGTCGTGGGATGCTGGATCCTATCCCAGCAGTGATTGGGCGGCAGGCGGGGAGTCACCCTGGACAGGCCGCCAGTCCATCACAGGGCCGACATATTCACACCTAGGGACAATTTAATATGGCCGATTCACCTGACTTACATGTCTTTGGACTGTGGGAGGAAACCGGAGCACCTGGAGGAAACCCACACGGACACGGGGAGAACATGCAAACGCCACACAGAGGATGAACTGCGATGATCCCCAAGGTTGGACAACCCCGGGGTTCGAACCCAGGACCTTCTTGCTGTGACAACAAAGGGCATAGCAGGAAGCAGCCAGACAGGATGCACATCACCGTAACGGTTGATTTGCTGTTTTATTTATATCCAAAGAAGCAAATAACAAAGCAACATATAAGTAAGTAAGAATACGTTTGAAAGGACTTGTATGAGTTTGCTATCAAGACAAAGGACTTGAAACTGTGCGTCTTGTTTAATGTAGTGCTGAAACACAAGAGAGGCTATTTTAGGAATGCACCTCATTAAGGGACATTTGTCTGGTGAATAAAAAAAAAAAACCACATAACTATATTTCCAAATGTTGAGGTATCCCTCCAGACTGCAGAAGAGTTTCCGAAATGGAGGACACTTGGGGGAGTTGTTGTTCCCAAAAATACAGAGAGAGTGAGATAGAGGAGAGTCGGCAGTTGGGCCACTTGAGTTTTTGTTTTTTGCCCCCCATCGGCTTCAATGTATAACACGTGTTTATTTACAAGACAGTTTGTTGCCGCTTCTCTATGGAGTGAGGGGAAAGGACAGAGTGACAGAGGGTGGAAATGAATGAGAGAGAGAGAGATAACAGGACAGAAAGAGAGAGAAAATGTGAGAGAGCTGTAATTTGCAATTGGGGAAAATCCCGGGAGATTTATGTCAATGTTTACCATTCCTCCTCTGTTCCTCCCCTTTAAGAGGAGCACTCAGACCATAAATCATCCCTTTGAATGGATGGGCTGCCTGGAACCTTTTGAACCTGGCCTAATTTCCCTGGTAGCTCTCAAAAAGAAAGACCTCCCGTATTAGTATCTATCAGAAACCCCAATAAAATGCATCAGCACAGCACCAGATGCTAGGTTGTGTGTGTGTGTGTGTGCGTGTGTGTGTGTGTGCCTCTGAGGTAAGGGGGTCTCGCTCCCTCTTTCTCTATGTCTTTATCCTGTCCCTCTTCAGCAAAGACAGAAGTCTGAATATTTTGAAGGCCGTCCCATCACTACATATTCCCTGTTCCTACAGTGTAGCCTATATGATGGGTACCAGCCTCCCCCCAACAAGGCCAGCGTTGACCCAGTGGTCCCCACACAGCCAACAAGTCGTGGCAAAGGCAAGGATAACTAATAAGAATCTGTATGTGAGAAGAAAAACTTGTTTGTGAGTTTGAGATCAACAGGACATGGGTGTTATTGTGCCTCCGGCTCTCCATCGGCAAGGCTAACCAGGCCGCTAAAGCCATTTCTGAGACACAAGTGGTAAACGGAGACACTTTTTTCCCCCCCTCCTAATTTGACACGTTTCTGGCGAGGAATAATAACCGGCCGAAATTCCAAATGTCAAGAAGTCCCTTTATGTCTCCCTCAGCCACTCTTTGACCTGTCAGTTTTTATCCAGGGAGCCTGTGGAGGGGTCAAGGGGCCGGGGGTGAAGTTGAGGGGGTGGGGTGTGGTGGGGTTGGTGGGGTTATTCTTAGGTCAGTATTGGTTCAAGGAGGTAGCAAGCTGGTGCCTTCTCTTTTTAATCCTCTCTCTTTCTCCTCCCCAACACATGAATCTACCCCCCCTCCTCCCCCTCCCCCTCTGTCACCACCTTCTCTACCAGGCCCCTCCCAGGCCGCACATGCTCTTCTTCTCTATTTGCTGTTACTGGGTCCACACACACACACACACACACACACACACAAAAATGTTTTTTTACCCTACTTTTCAATAATGTCACAAGTATCAGAACACAGAGAGACAGAGACAACTTTCAACACATCAACTTAGAGGTACTGAAAGACAGAGAATTAACCTGTTTTCTGTTCTGTCATTAATCTTTTGGGTGGCAGTTTGGGTTGAGCACACACACATTCACACACACACACACACACACACACACACACACACGGCTCTGGCATGCAGACACAACTTTCATGTCTTACACTAAGGACAGCCAAAGCTCTCGCAAACACAACACCCATCTCCTGTCATCACCCCATACTCTCATACTTCCACTCTCTCTGTACACACATGCACACGCGCACACACGTGCACACACACACATACACACACAAAAGAGGATGCATACTGCTCGATATAAAACACATTACAGAGAGAGAGAGAGAGAGCGCATACACACTCGCACACCTGCACTCTCACTGAATCAGATCACACTTGAACACACACAGTGCACAACACAAAGTTCAGTTCAACCTCCCAATAAAGCAGGCTCAAAGAAATCACCATATTTGGGCACCCGTGGGCTGATCTCTGTGTCCTCTGAGTCAGAGTATATCACAGAGTCAAACAAGAACACATGGTGCTGCTGCCCTTGTTGTCCCGGGCGTCCTTTTCAGATTGAGAGACAGAATTTCTGCTGGGGCATTCCTGATCCCCTGGGGATTCATAAGCTCCAAAAGAGGGCACATTTTCGGTCTGAAGGTCATTTATTACCACAGTGTTTACACCAAAATGCAAGCTGGTCAACCCCAGAGGCCTTTGCATGGCCAGGTTCTCCTCACTGACCATAAAGGCACCCAGTCAAAGTACTGCAGCTCACAACAGGGACTACATGCAGTATCATAAAAAAAAATGTTTGAGAGTTAACCATAATGCTGTAGGATAATGTGCAGTAATGTCTGTGCATAAACAGTATACACAGATTAAACTCATCTTACACATTTGGGGTTGTGCAAAGTATGCCCCTATACAATATGTAGAAAGAAATAACTTCAGAAAATGTTCTTCCTTCAGAGGAAGAAAATGCACAGTTGTGAGAGCTTTATTGCTCTATTGCTATAAGGTTCATACTACACTGTTCAAAACACATTATTATTATTATTATTATTATTATATATTCTTATGTCCATAAATCCAGGCCCAGATGTAGCCTGCTCAAATTGGGGGGCAATCAGAAATTTGGGGTGGGCACCTTTTCACACAGTAGGCTATACAGTGTTGAGCTGTTTTTCTAGTTTAATGTACGACTGATGTGTCTGTTCTTAAACATTACCACACTACATACAGTTGCACACAAAATTATTTTCACATGAGAAATAGGCTAAGAATTTAATAGAGGAGTATCAGAGGTGTGAGCACTCACAGAAAGGTGAATCAGTTCATCTGGACACAATGTTTATTGAGAGAAACGTTTCATCACTCATCTAAGTGACCTCTTCAATCTCAGCTGACTGCAGGTATCCTCATTCTTATAAACAATACAATGGCATAACAAACCGAAAACAACAATCTGTTTCATATGCAAATTGCCATACAATAGTACACATTGCCATTGTACTAGAGTCACAATGGCAATGTGTACTGTTCACAGAGGATTGGGGAATGGTTGCAATCACAGCATTGTAAGACGGTGACAGATGTACTCTTAGGCCCCCCTCTCAGTTCAGGGATGGTCGTTCCCTCGTCACATAGATGGCGTCTTTGAATCCCTATGAGCATTGGGCATCCGGGTAGCGTAGCAGTCAATTCCCTTGCCTACCTACACTGGGATCACCGGTTCGAATCCCTGTGTTACCTTTGGCTTGGTCAGGCGTCACTACAGACATAACTGGCCTTCTTTGCAGGTGGGAAGCCAGATGTGAGTATGTGTCCTGGTCGCTGCACTAGCGCCTCCTCTGGTCAGTTGGGGAGCCTGTTCAGGGGGGAGGGAGAACTGGGGGGGGAATAGTGTGATCCTCCCACGCACGACACCCCCCTGGCGAAACTCCTCACTGTCAGGTGAAAAGAAGCGGCTGGCGACTCCACATGTATCGGAGGAAGCATGTGGTAGTCTGCAGCCCTCCCCGGATCGGCAGAGGGGGTGAAGCAGTGACTGGGATAGTTCGGAAGAGTGGGGTAATTGGCCGGTTTCAATTGGGGAGAAAAAGACAAAAAAAGACAAAGACAAAAAAAACAAAAAAAGTGTTCCTCCCTATTAAGAATGTGCATCCTCATCCTTGAAAGAGTGGCCACTGGCCTGTAGATGGGTGTAGACTGCGGAGTCCTGGACTGAGGCGTTAGCTCTTCTGTGTTGTGCCATCCTCTTCACTAGCGCCTCCTCTGGTCAGTCAGGGAGCCTGTTCAGGGGGGAGGGGGGAATAGCGTGATCCTCCCATGCGTGATGTCTCCCTGGTGAAACGCCTCACTCTCAGGTGAAAAGAAGCGGCTGGTGACTCCACATGTATCAGAGGAAGCATGTGGTAGTCTGCAGCCCTCCCCAGATCAGCAGAGGGGGTGGAGCAGCAACCGGGATGGCTTGGAATAGTGGGGTAACTGGCTGGATCCAATTGGGAGAAAAGGGGGGGGGTGTTCCTCCCTATCAAGGATATTCACATCTTCATCCTTGAAAGAGTGGCCACTGGCCTGTAGATGGATGTAGACTGCGGAGTCCTGGCCTGACGCGTTAGCTCTTATGTGTTGTGCCATCCTCTTGGTCAGCGTCTGTTTGGTTTCCCCGATGTACAGGTCACAGCAATCCTCCCGACACTTAACAATGTACACTATATTGCTCTGTTTGTGCCAGGGGACTGGGTCCTTGGGGTGGACAAATTTCTGGTGCAGTGTGTTTTGGGGTTTGAAAGCAACTGAGATGCGGTGTTTGGAAGATACGCATCTAAACTGTTCCGAAGCTCCTGCCACATATGGAATCACCACTGGTTTATGCTTAGACAGCTGTTGTCCTTCTGCTGTCTTTGATCGGCTGGGGCGCTGTTTGGGTGTCTTCCTGGCTTTGACAAACACCCAGTTAGGATAACCACACTTAAACAGGGTCTGTTTAATGTGGGGTTTCTCCCCTTCCCCGGCCGCTGTGTCGGTGGGGACGTTGTCAGCTTGGTGGTACAGCATCCTGATGACTCCTAGTTTATGATCCAGTGGATGATGAGAGTCAAACCTTAAGTACTGATAAGTATGTGTTGGTTTATGGTAAACATCAAAAATCAAATATCTCCCATCACCAATTGCAATTTCACAGTTTAGGAAGGCTAATCTGTCATTGTTCACATCCTCCCTGGTGAACTTGATGTGTTCGTCCACTAGCACTTACTTGAGCCTCAAAATACTGACTTCTTGGGGTAGAACAATTTCGCACATGGATATTTTCATATTTCATGTTTGAACTATTTGTGAACTCAACATTATGTTCTCATAGTCATCTCTCTAATCAGGAAAGACTAATTATTATTATTATTATTATTAACTTTTATGTGATTTCTGTAAGGTGCTTTGGATAAACGTGTCTCTAATCAAAAATAAACTGACTTAAAAGCTTATATATTGGCATATTAAAAGCAAATTTGGAACTCGAACTCCTGAACTGATATATAAGAACATAAGAATATGTATCATGAACGGTATTATAGAGGAAGGATGCTCTTTAAAGAAAATAAACGTTAAAAGCTAATTGCGAACCATAAACAAACTGTGCTTTGCAAACAAAGGTGGAAACTAACTGTTTTGTTTGTTTCCCCATTGGTTAATTGTTAGGCAAAAGAAGAAAAAAACAAAAGCTATTCCTGATCCGTCTGTCAACACAAAGTAGTCACTTCAAAGCATAAGTCTTCTGGTTCTTTTGGCAAAAGCCCTAACAAACTCATCCATAAATATGCCTTTTGTTACTGATTTTCCATGAGCCAAAACCACCAAATTCCTTTTTCTGTCATGAAGCATGGTGTGACAGAAAGGGGTCAGGACACGCGACAGAGTGGAGAAAGAACTCTCACATGCAGTTGAGGTTACACCAATCAACACTACAATTACATACATTACATGAAGCTTAACAAATGCTTCCTTTAAGACCTGTACATGTTGGCACACAGTTGAAAGGTTCACGTTGTCAGAGGAGAATTCCTTTAGCAACATGGCTTTTGCCAGTGGAATTTTATGTCGCAGACTATCTATCGGTTGAGGCATCAGTATCAGTGAGAAGCTGGAAGGGGGCCAAGAGGACCAAATCTAGAAAAGAATTCGACTGGGGACAAAGACAATTTACAGCTCTCATCAGGTTAAGCTTTCTCTTTGAAAATCTGTTTTCCATTTCACTGATAACTCTGTCCAAAATGTTTAGAAGGGATCTCCTCAAAGACTGGCTTGGAGTGCTTAAAGAATCCGAGTCAGTCTGACCAAGAGTGGAGAGAACAATGCTGTCTGCAAGCTGTTTGGTCATGGTTCTCTTTCTCTTTGCAGCAGGGGGGTTATCTGTTGATATTTCTAAATCATCTCTTTGGATATCTTTCAGTGATGACCTCCCCAGTATGACACACTTCTATAGACTGAGCCTGCAACATAGAATTTACAAGCTTCGAGACACTAAGAATGTTCCAATCGCAAAACAAGTTCTGATAACATCATTAGATTTTCACACAAGTCCAAAAGTAGATAAAGAGAACCCAAGGCAAAATATTATACTTGGTCATTTATTTATTGAGGAAAATGTTTGCCACTCGCAATATTATATATCTGCGAGTGGCAAAAGTAGGTGAACCTTTGCTTTCAGTATCTGGTGTGACACCCCCCCCCCCCCCGTGCAGCAATAACTGCAACTAAATGTTTCTGGTAACTGTTGATCAGTCCTGCACATCAGCTTGGAGGAATTTTAGCCCAGAACAGCTGCAGAACAGCTTCAACTCTGGGATGTTGGTGGCTCTCCTCACATGAACTGCTCGCTTCAGGTGCTTCCACAACATTTTGATTGGATTAAGGTCAGGATTTTGACTTGGCCATTCCAAAACATTAACTTTATTCTTCTTTAACCATTCTTTGGTAGAACGACTTGTGCGCTTAGGATCGTTGTTTTGCTGCATTGCCCACGTTCTCTTGAGATTCAGTTCACGGACAGATGTCCTGACATTTTCCTTAAGAATGCACTGGTATAATTCAGAATTCATTGTTCCATCAATGATGGCAAGCCGTCCTGGCCCAGATGCAGCAAAATAGGCCCAAACCATGATACTACCACCACCATGTTTCACAGATGGGATAAGGTTCTTATGCTGGAATGCAGTGTTTTCCTTTCTCCAAACATAACGCTTCTCATTTAAACCAAAAAGTTCTATTTTGGTCTCATCCGTCCACAAAACATTTTTCCAATAGCCTTCTGGCTTGTCCACGTGATCTTTAGCAAACTGCAGACGGCAGCAATGTTCTTTTTGGAGAGCAGTGGCTTTCTCCTTGCAACCCTGCCATACACACCATTGTTGTTCAGTGTTCTCCTGATGGTGGACTCATAAACATTAACATTAGCCAATGTGAGAGAGGCCTTTAGTTTCTTAGAAGTTACCCTGGGTTCTTTTGCGACCTGGCCGACTATTACATGCCTTGCTCTTGGAATGCTCTTTGATGGTCGACCACTCCTGGAGAGGGTAACAATGGTCTTGAATTTCCTCCATTTGTACACAATCTGTCTGACTGTGGATTGGTGCAGTGCAAACTCTTTAGAGATGGTTTTGTAACCTTTTCCAGCCTGATGAGCATCAACAATGCTTTTTCTGAGGTCTCCAGAAATCTCCTTTGTTCTTGCCATGATACACTTCCACACATCTGTTGTGAAGATCAGACTTTGATATATCCCTGTTCCTTAAAAAAAACAGGGCGCCCACTCACACCTGATTGTCATCCCATTGATTGAAAACACCTGACTCTAATGCCACCTTCAAATTAACTGCGAAACCTAGAGGTTCACATACTTTTGCTACTCACAGATATGTAATATGGGATCATTTTCCTCAGTAAATAAATAACCAAGTATAATATTTTTGTCTCATTTGTTTAACTGGGTTCTCTTTTTCTACTTTTAGGACTTGTGTGAAAATCTGATGATGTTTTACGTCATATTTATGCAGAAATATAGAAAATTCTAAAGGGTTCACAAACTTTCAAGCACCACTGTATGTCTTTTCATGCCCTTCGGTCATCAGACTCTAGCTCTGAGAAGAGAAATCTTTGAGACATGAAGAGAAACAAGGCCAGTGTTCTCACTACTCAAACAGTTGCAGACTACGAGAACCAAAGGACAGATCAGAAAAGTCTAAGCCTCCATGTGTTCTTTGTCAGGATAATAGACACCAGCTTCATGCGTGTTCCAAGTTCACAGAGATTTTGTTGTTTGAGCGGCGGAACTATGTAAAGGAGAAGAAACTCTGTTATGGATGCCTAAAACCTAGCCACAGCGTGAACAACTGTCGTCATTGTCACTTATGTAATACCCGCAGAGGAAAGCATCCTACTGTCCTCCATGATGATAACAGGGAAAGGTCTTCGTCAGAAACAGGGATAAATCAAGGTACCAATGCAATGTCACTCAGTGTAGCAGGTGAAGGCTCATCCTACAGATCAATGGTGATGCCAGTGTGGGTGTCATCTAAAAACAATATGACTGCTGAGAAACTTGTCTACGTTCTACTAGACACTCAAAACGATACTACATTCATCGACCAAGAAGAGAGCGACAGTCTTAAGGCTGACAAGTATCCAGTGACTAAAGTTGACTTCCATGAGGGGAAGGGACACAGTTCTCACAAGTGAGAGTGTTTCTGGCCTTCGTGTAAGGGGATACAATTCTGCTGTTCAGGTTGATCTTCTGGTTGCCTACACGAAGGACTGCATACCTGTAAACCGTGCTCACATCCCTACTTGTGAGATGGCTAAACAATGGAGTCCATCCATCCATCGATTATCCAAACCGCTTATCCTGCTCTCGGGGTTACGGGGATGCTGGAGCCTATCCCAGAAGTCATTGGGCGGCAGGCAGGGAGACACCCTGGACAGGGAGTCATCTCACAGAAATATCAGACAGGATCCAACCACTGAAAGACTGTGAAGTGGGTCCTCTCATAGGCTACAACTGCTCCAGAGCAATGGCACCAAGGCAAATCATTCTAGGAGGAGATGAGGAACTTTATGCTATACGGATGGCCTTAGGATGGAATATTGTGGGGCGTTCATCACAAAGCAATGCTTCGCTGAGCACAAGTCATCTATGTCACAGATCACCGTTAAAGCACTGCCTCCGGTAACTCCAGCTGATGCTATTTGCATCCTAGAATCTGACTTCAAGGATGGCAGCAAAGACAGCAAAACAGTGTCACAAGACGATATCACATTTCTCAACAAGCTAGATGAGGGCATACATAAAAATAAACATGGTCATTATGAAATGCAGACCCAGCTTGCGTGACAACAAAGACTCAGCCATGATATGCCTTAATCACCTCAAAAGGAAATTGCAATGGGATGGAAAATATAAGGAGCAGTATGTCAACTTCATGGAAGAGGTCATTGAAAAGGGAGATGCAGAGCAGATCGAAGACAGTGGGAGTGAAAGCGAGAAATGGTACATTCCCCATTATGGCGATTATCATGCAAAGAAGCCGGATAAACTTCGGTAGTGTTTGATTGCTCAGCCAGATACAAAAGAACCAGCTTGAATGACCACCTCCTCTCTGGACCTGACATGTTGAACAACTTGAGCGGAGTTCTCATCCACTTTCGACAGCACCCTGTCACATTGATGTGCGACATCAAGAAAATGTTCCATCAGTTTCATGTGTATGAAGCTGATCGCAACTACCTGCGCTTTCTTTGGTGGAAGCAAGGAGACCTGAACTCACCACCTAGCGAGTTCCGTATGAAGGTGCATCTGTTCAGTGCAGCTTTCTGCCCTGGGTGTGCAAACTACGGGCTGGGGCATCTAGCTAAGGAAAATGGCAACCTCTACGCTAAAGGCTCACGTTTTATCTTGAGGGACTTCTTTGTAGACGATGGCCCCACAAGTGTTGAAAGCACTGAAGATGATATTCAGCTTGTCGGAGAAGCATGTGAACTCTGTGCCATGGGTGATCTTTGACTACATAAGTTTGTGTCGAACGACAGAGATCTCCTAGAGAGTATACCACCCTCTGAACGAGCAGTCAATGTAAAAAATATGGACCTCATGTTCGATGATCTGCCGCTTGAGAGAGCTCTTGGGATTCAGTGGGATGTGGAGTCCGACCAATTCCGGCTTAACATCAGCCTCAAGGAGCAGTCTGCAACATGCAATGGCATCTTGTCTACGGTTGCCTCCCTGTATGATCCTCTTGGGTTTGTGGCATCAGTCCTGCTAAAGGCAAAGATCATACTACAAGAGACATAAAGGCACGGCACAGGCTGGGATGATCCTCTCTCAGATGAGCTTCATCCAAAATGGGAACAGTGACGAAGTGATGTAGCTCGTTTGTATAAAGTCACTATATCCCGCACCTATTCGCCTGCTGGATTTGGCAGGATCTCAAAAAGAACCGCATCATTTCTCGGACGCTAGCATGGAAGGGCTATGGTCAGTGTTCATATTTGAGACTTCAAAATGAAGAAGGAGATGTTCACTGAGCCCTAGTGGTAGGAAAATCACGCGTTTCACCAACAAAGGTCACAACAATTCCAAGATTGGAATTGACAGCTGCAGTTGTTTCCATGAAGATAAGCAACATGCTTAAGGAAGAATTTGGATCTACTGATGCTGAGAGGGTCTTCTGGACCGACTCTAAAGTGGTCTTAGGATATGTCAAAAGTGAAGCACAATGATTCCACACCTTTGTGGCCTCAGCTCAGCCCCTCAACAATGGAGATACGTCCCAACAAATGAGAATCCTGTTGACCACGCTTCTAGGGGCTTGACTCCCAATGAGCTTCTATCATCTACCTGGCTCACCGGTCCCAAGTTCTTATGGAACAAGGAAATGAAGATGCCAGCAGATGAAGTTCCAGAGTTAATGATCAGAGATCCAGAGGTCAGAAGGGCTCTAGCACTCAGCACAAGAACCACAGAACGAGTATGTCAAGTCAAGTCAATTTTATTTGTATAGCCCAATATCACAAATTAAAAATTTGCCTCAGTGGGCTTTACAGCAACACAACATCCTGTCCTTAGACCTTCTCATCGGATAAGGAACAACTCCCTAAAAAAACACCTTTAACAGGGAGATTGATTGCTTGTCTAAGTTCTCATCTTGGTCACTGGCTACTCGAGCTGTTGCACATATTCTAAGTCGCATCAGCAGGAACAGATCAAACAGTCTCACCACTGTAACAGAACAAGAAGATGCAGAACATTGCATAATAAAAGACCTGCAGAAAAACGTGTATCAAGAAGAGTTGAAACTGCTGAGCAAAGGGATTCCCCTACCATCTCACTACCCATTACTCTCTTGATGTTTTTCTTGACAAAGATGGCCTACTCAGGGTGGGAGGAAGACTGCACAACTCCTCTCTTCCTAACTCCATCAAACACCCCACAATCATCCTCAAATATCGTCACATCACAAAGATGATGATTGCTTATCACCACGAGAGGATGAAACGTCAAGGTAAAGGTTTCACCACTAATGAAATCAGGTCCCACGGCTACTGGATTCCAGGAATCAACCGGGCAGTAGCATCCTACATCTATCAATGTGTCACCTGTAGATGGCATTGGAAACCAACGGAAGAGCAAAAGATGGCTGATCTGCCCCCTGAACGTGTGGAACCATCACCCCCCTTTACTTTCTGTGGAATGGACTGCTTCGGCCTGTTCCTTACGAAGCAAGGAAGGAAAGAGAACAACAGGTACTGTCTTCTTTTCACTTGCCTTAGCTCCCGTGTCATTCATATCGTGATGCTTAACAACATGGCCACAGACGCCCTCATAAATGGCCTCCGATGTTTCATTGCCATATGTAGTGCTGTTTGTCAGATCAAGTCCGATCAAGGAAGTAACTTCATCGCAGCCAAAAATGAACTCAAAGACGCTCTAAAGGAAGTTAATGCTGGCTGCATTTCTTTCAGAGAAACAATGCAACTTTATCGTGAATGCACCCTATTCAAGCCATGTCGAAGGGTGTGGGAGAGACAGATGAGGACAGTGAGAAGTATCCTAAGGTCTACACTTACTCTTTCCTCTGGTAGGCTAAATGATGCATCGCTATGTGCTTTCCTCTATGAAGCTATGGCAATCGTGAACAGTCGCCCACTGACTGTTAACAACTTCAGTGACCCCCACTGCCTCGAGCCACTCACCCCCAATCATCTTCTGACAATGAAATCTGTCTAAGCCCCCAGGTGAATTCGTCAGAGAAGGCATGTATGGCAAGAAAAGGTGGCGACAGATTCAATACCTTGCAGAACAGTTTTGGAGTTGACGGCGACAGGAATACCTTGCCAACATCACTCTTAGACAGCGTTGGCATGCCCCAAGCAGAAATCTACAAATTGGAGATATTGTAATGACGAAAGGAGAGGATGCACACAGGAATGAGTGGAGATTGGGTAGAGTTTCAGAAACTAACACTGACAAGGATGGACTAGTAAGGAGAGTTGAGGTCTGCCTCGGTGACAGGAAACTTGGCAAAAAAGGGGAGTGTCTCCATAAGATGTCTGAAGTTGAGCGCCCAGTCCAGAAGCTAGTCCTGCTGCTAGAGACCGCTAAATCTGCTCACTTTCCCTATAGTTCGTAATTAATATCCTCTCCCTATTGCCATAATCTTACATTTTTTATTTATATATATATATATATATATATATACACACACACTCACTGGCCACTTTATTAGGTACACCTTGCTAGTACCGGGTTGGACCCCCTTTTGCCTTCAGAACCTCCTTAATCCTTCGTGGCATAGATTCAACAAGGTACTGGAAACATTCCTCAGAGAGTTTGGTCCATATTGACATGATAGCATCACGCAGTTGCTGCAGATTTGTCGGCTGCACATCCATGATGCGAATCTCCCGGTCCACCACATCCCAAAGGTGCTCTATTGGATTGAGATCTGGTGACTGTTGAGGCCATTTGAGTACAGTGAACTCATTGTCATGTTCAAGAAACCAGTCTGAGATGATTCGAGCTTTATGACATGGCGCGTTATCCTGCTGGAAGTAGCCATCAGAAGATGGGAACACTGTGGTCATAAAGGGATGGACATGGTCAGCAACAATACTCAGGTAGGCTGTGGCGTTGACACGATGCTCAATTGGTACTAAGGGGCCCAAAGTGTGCCAAGAAAATATCCCCCACACCATTACACCACCACCAGCAGCCTGAACCGTTGATAAAAGGCAGGATGGATCCACGCTTTCATGTTGTTGACGCCAAATTCTGACCCTACCATCCGAATGTGGCAGCAGAAATCAAGACTCATCAGACCAGGCAACGTTTTTCCAATCTTCTATTGTCCAATTTTGGTGAGCCTGTGCGAATTGTAGCCTCAGTTTCCTGTTCTTAGCTGACAGGAGTGGCACCCGGTGTGGTCTTCTGCTGCTGTAGCCCATCTGCCTCAAGGTTCGACGTGTTGTGCGTTCAGAGATGCTCTTCTGCATACCTCGGTTGTAATGAGTGGTTATTTGAGTTACTGTTGCCTTTCTATCAGCTCGAACCAGTCTGGCCATTCTCCTCTGACCTCTGACATCAACAAGGCATTTTCGCCCACAGAACTGCCGCTCACTGGATATTTTCTCTTTTTCGGACCATTCTCTGTAAACCCTAGAGATGGTTGTGTGTGAAAATCCCAGTAGATCAGCAGTTTCTGAAATACTCAGACCAGCCCGTCCGGCACCAACAACCATGCCACGTTCAAAGTCACTTAAATCACCTTTCTTCCCCATTCTGATGCTCGGTTTGAACTGCAGCAGATCGTCTTGACCATGTCTACATGCCTAAATGCATTGAGTTGCTGCCATGTGATTGGCTGATTAGAAATTTGCGTTAACGAGCAGTTGGACAGGTGTGCCTAATAAAGTGGCCGGTGAGTGTATATATATATGTATATATATATATATATATATATATATATATATATATGTATAGTGAGAGTGTATGATTGTATGTCCGCTTAAAACTCCAGAAATACTCATTGTAGAACAAAAAGAAAGGTATCTTTAGAATCAGCACTTTCCAAGGATTCCACAGTTCAAAAATATTTCAAAAACCAAGTAAAAAAAATGATTTATTTGCGAAATCGAGTTTATTTTGCTCGCTCTCCTTATTCTTCTTCTGTCCCCTTACAGCCGTCCCTCTCTGCCATCTATCGTCTCACAGTGCCACCGACTGGCAATGGAGTGTAGTGTCCACAAACAAAACATCTCCCCCATTACTCATGGAAATACTACTATCTCATTATGACTGAACTTAGCCTAAGCGGCTTTAAACATTTTCCATCTGGAGAAGCAAGCAAAAAAAAAAAAAAAAACGTGACCTCCAGGTGGACCACATACAACTTCAAAAAAAAAAATTGAAATACTGGAGCACAATTTGGTGGGTTTGTAAAATGACAGGTTAGGTCTCTTACACTGTGAAATTGCAATTGATGATGGGGGACATTTGATTGTTGATGTGTAAACATCAACAATCAAATGTCCCCCAACACCAACACAGACTTTTAAAATGATTGGAGTAAATCTTTCTGCTCCATGTTTTTCACTTGGCCAGTTGTACGTAGTTGCCTCCAGAACTGGTAGTGCAGAAAAGTTTTCTATCCTAGCACCAAATAGTAAGACACGCAACGTGGTTTACCCTGAGGCACTTGAGCACTGAGCGATTAATACACATATTGGCAAAGAAGCTTGATGAATGGATTTAAAATTATGACATTTGATCATTTTCGTTAATAAGATTCGTTTATCACATCATATCAAAAATTATCCTATATTTCATCATCGATTATAGCGTAAAGAAAAGATCATGTTGGTTGTTTTGGCGAGAACATTTTCCCCCGGGCAACACTGGGTACCTCTGCTAGTAGTTTATAAGGGTTTTCCTTTCTTTTGCAAAGGTTATCGGTTCTCTTATATGGGAAATTTGAGTTCAAAATACGGAGTACGGCTGAACATAAATAAAGGCTTCGGGAAACATCAGTACGCTTAACCACTGTCTGGCTGGGATTTGCTATCAGGCAGATAAACCTAGTATGGCCTGCACATCCCTTCGGCACCACTATGAATACAAGTGTATGCTCTCTGTCCTTGTGTGTCACTTTCACCATGCATTTTCCTTTCACTGGTATTGCTGCTTGTGAGTATCCCCTTACTTTCACTTTTGTGTCATGTAGTTTAGGGCTGGGTCTAATTTTCTTAAGCTCAGTCTCTGATATCACATTGGCTTTAGCACCAGTATCCAGTTTCATTGCAATGTGTATACCATTCACTTTCAGTGTCATTATCCAGTCCTTTTTTTCTGTTCTATTTTCTGTCACTACATCCACAAAGAATTCCTCCGTGTCACTCTCATCCACTGTATGGACTTTACTTTGTAGGGTTTGGTTTTTTCAGCACTGTGTGCCATATGTTGGAGTTTTTTTGTTTTTTTTTAGGATGCTGCATGCCACATCGACCACATGTCTTTCCTTGTCTGTCTCTGTTCGCTGATTTCGTTCCCTTTTTCACCTCGGGAGCGGTGCTCTTCTTTTTTACTGCTCTGTGTGTGTAATTTCTCACTGCATCCACACTGCAGCTATCACTGAACAGCTCTTTTGCTTGTGTTTTCACAGTCTCTGCTGTTCTACAGAGTGTTATTGCATTGCTCTTTCCAGGTTCAAATCATGCTTCCTCAATAGCTTCTCCCTTAGACTATTATTTGGAATCCTGAACACAAGCCTTTATCAATGAGTCTGTCAGCCCTCCAAATTTGCATGTCTTCCTTCTGTTCCTCAGCTCGGTCACATATTGATCACCAGGCTCTCCTATTTTCTGTACACGTGAAAAATCTGTGCCTCTCAAATGTCAGGTTTCTTTTAGGCATACAGTAAGCCTCAAACTTCTCAGTGATTTTATTCAGTTTCATCTTGTCCTCATTAGCATAAAATGTGAAATTATTATAAACCTCCAGCCCTCATCACCCACAACATGCAAAAACAGCAACGCTTTCATTTTTCTCATCAGCGCCGATTGCAGCTAGGTACAACTCAAAACGTTGCCTAAATCTTCTCCCAAATTTCAGCCACATTACCTGTCAACTGAAGGTTGGGTGGTGGATGTAATACTTCCATTTTAACTTCGTTAGGTCCTCTTTCTCCCACGACAAGTAGGTTAATGATATCCTCCGCTGACTTGCTGATGTATATTGGGCTAATTCACTGGGTGGCTAACGCCACTAGTCACCCCGCCACTGAGGATACACAAGCCAGTGCATTCTTAGTGCTGGTCCCAAGCCCGGATAAATGGGGAGGGTTGCATCAGGAAGGGCATCTGATGTAAAATATTTGCCAAATCAAATATGTGGATCATAAATAAGATTTACATACCGGATCGGTCGAGGCCCGGGTTACCAACGACCGCCGCCAGTACTGTTAACCAGCAGGGTGCAGGTGGAAACTATGCTACTGTTGGGCGAAGGAGAAGGGGAAGGCATGTCCAGAGGCAGTGAGAGAGGAGGAAGGATAGGAGTGTGGAGGTGAGAGTCAGAACTTTGAATGTTGGCACTATGACTGGTAGAGGGAGAGAGCTGGCTGATATAATGGAAAGAAGAACGGTAGGCATACTGTGTGTGCAAGAGAGGAGGTGTAGTCCATGGGCCAGACGATATTTCGGTACACTCAAGGTGGCAAAACTTACTTATAATTTTTGAAAGGATCCATGTCTGTAGATGATATTTTGGTATGATAACCATTCCTGAGTGGCAGCTGTATCACAGTTATCAGCTCATGAAGTTAACCACCCCCTAAAGTAAATTGCATTTTAGACGCTGGTGCATATCCTGGTTTAGCCTCATGGTCAGGACATTTTTCAATGTTCTATAATATTGTCTTTGGTATCATTTTAAAGGGGACCTTCTTAGCTTTCATTCAAGCCCTGTTGTGGATATTTCTCACAAATATAGAGGTCACTTGAGCTCTTCAACCCGTCAATAACACACATCTTTCTGCAATGTTCGCCTAAACTATATACTTTCTTTTAGCCCTGTGGCATCTAGGAATATCAGGGACACAAAACACAAAAACTGGAATACTCACAGGACTGTAAAGATTCAGGAAATGTATAATATACCCATACTATTTCATTGTGTGAGGTGATTGTGAGCCTTAAATGAGAACTAGACCAAAGCCAGTTAGGTCACAAACTGGTCTCTATACATTTGTTTAAATACACAATCAAAATACATGATAAAAAGGAATACCATAGTGAGGTAATGAACTATTTTAATATTTTAAACAACATTGACATTTACATATACTTAGTCAATGATACATGTAATCCCATATCATTAGTGGGTATATGTAATGGTAATGGGTAGGGTAATGGGTATATGTGAATATGGTTACATTATTGTTATCAAGCTCTGGGTAACCAAGTCCAGAATCAACATCCTGTGCATCAATAGACTACTACCACAGTAATACCATCAGAATCATCACACTGTCATTCATCAAACTGCTCGTTTCTCTCACCATCTGACTCCCCAAGTTCAAAGTCCAGTTCTGGACCATCCTGCTGTTTTTGGTTACTGCAGGTCTGTAACTTGCACATGTCTGTGCATGGAAGTCCATTTGACAGGCACATGCAGCTTGGCATTTTGCATGAATGCACACACTTGCATGTTAGCATTTCCAAGACCACATCTGGTGCAGGTGGGGAGCGCATCCAGTAAATGGCCAGCTTGCCTTCATCGTCTGTCCATCCATACTCAGTAGGGCTTGGCACCACAGGGTTAGCCTGCAGACAGCACTTCCATATTGCTGCCTGATAGTTGGCTCGTTGAACATGCATAAAGAGACAGTCTCTACATGGTGGCAGCTGGCTGGACTCAACCTCTCCCCTTTTGGTGCAGAAGAGCTGGTAACGCAGTTTGTTCACCTCAGCAGTGCTGCTATTAGCAACATACATCCGACAGGTGAACTGCTCAATTTTCTGGAACAGCTCATTACTCACATTCCATGTCTGTCCCAGTTGACTAAAAGTCTCTTGGCAGGAAGTTTGCTTTCTCACTATCTTCAGGGCATTCAGCTTCCCTCGACCAGCGAATGCACTGACAGTGTCGCAGCCTGTGAAGGCATGTAAGCCACTTAGGCTGTCACAGATGCTGTCTCCAAGTGAACTTGCCAGTTTGGTAATGTCGACAAACCGTGTGCGGTTCTGAGTCCCACACTTCTGGTAGATGGGACAGGTGATGTCCTTCTGGAAGCCAAGACAAAGCACCATGACATCAGTGTCCTCAGCTGTGATGATAACTGACTTTGAGCCCGCATTTGCTGCATGCAATGCATGCAGGAGCAGACGGGTGTCAGCTTCTTCACGTGTGGAGTGCAGTTCTGCTGCTTCCTCACACCCATCTTCTGTCAACTTGTAGCAGGTTTCCTCACAGGTCATGTACAACACCTTGCCATGCAGCATAGCTCTGTATCGTGGGAGTTTCCACTCTTCCACCAGAAACTTGATGAGACTGGTCTTATTGGAGGAACTGCACAGAAATTTTCTCCACTGCTGGACGTGGTGTCCCCCTGCAAGATTCTTGTACTGGAGAGTGATGTCTCCACCCCGGTTCAGTCGTTCAGCATCTTTGATCGAAGTCTGGTGATAGACATCAAAAACAACATCAATCCTCCCACTCTGTGCTCCCTCATGGAGGACCTGGGTCAAGGCTGACTCTGCCACCTGTGCAAAGGTTTTGTTGTTGCCATTCATTTTTTGGACCAGGCTCATCCCATCAATGATGGAAGTAGATGGGATTGGGATGTCTTCTGCAGGAGATACATTCTTTTCAAGCTCTCTGGCAAGTGCAGCCTTGTTTGTTTTTCGTAAGGACCCATCAGCATTTGCCAGTGCCCATGGTAGTGGGCCCAATGGGTAGGCAAGGACATCCTTCGGATTCACCTTCCTGCTTTCAGCCACCAGGATCATGTGACTGAAAAGGTTTCTATCTGCCTTCAGAACCACATCCTGTGCTTTCTTTCCATGAGCTTGTTTTGTGCTGACATTGGAGAATGTTTTCAGACTTTGCTTGGTCATCTTGTCGTGGAATTTCACAGGTGGTGGGTCTGCATCTAACCTTGTTTGCTGGAATGCTTGGTAGGCCTCTTCTCCTTTCTCAAGAGCTCTCAAGAGATCTATGGTCACATCAGGTGGAGCCCTGTTGCCAGTGGAGAGGCTAACCAAATCAATCTCATCAGGGGACATAGGATTGAGCCAGTTATTCTTCATAAGGTCCATGAGAGACTGGACATCTGCTTCATCTCTCTTGATCCTTGGACTCTGTAGATCTGGATGAGACCATTTGCACCTGCCTTGACCTGTCAGGTCTCTCAGCTGTCTGAGGTACATGCTTCTATACTCAGCTGTGAGATAATATTTGGTCACAGCTCCTGGCTTCAAGCTGAATCCCTTTGTCCCTCCAGCTGTTTGGGTGTCTTTGTTCACCGTTTCTTCTACAGCTTGGTCAACAGGGATTCGGCCAAAGGGATTGGTGGAGCCCAGTTGGACTGAGAAGCCTCCTTCCATGAATTCTGTGTACACATCTGGGTGTGTGATGGGCAGCTCAGACATCTGGGCGTTGTAGTAGGGGAGGTAGCGTGCATAATTCATCCTGTCATAAGCAAAGCACCATGGGATCATTGCTCGAATGCTAGCCAAGTGTAGCATCCAGTCTCCCTCTCTGGATGCTCGGATGAGCCCCAACAAGATTTCAACCATGTCCAAATAGGACATCCAGAAGTTCGAGAGGCTGCCGTTTCCACCTCTAAGGAACTCACGGTAGACTTCAAATAGATCCATGATGCGTGTACAAGAGCTGTTCTCGAGGACCTCCTTCAAAGCATGTTGTGAGACTTCTTTCCCAAGGCTGTCAATGGTCTTCAGTGTCTCATTCAGGTGAACCATGTCATTCCTGTGAGTTTCTTCCAACCAGGACAGGAAACCATTCAAGGTCAGTCGCATGAGAGCCTCATACAGGAGCTTGTGTAGTCGCACTGCCCTGTTGTACTTGCGGCCATCCAGAACACCAGCAATTGAGCCTTCTGCAATCATGCCAGACTCAATGCAGAGGTCTTCGAGTCCAGCATCTTGGAAACGCTTTCCTATTATTGCCGGCAGTGTGCAGATGGTGTGGAATACCCCAAGCCTAACGATGATATCATGGAACTTGTCATGGTGTTTCCATGTGATCTCGACAGCCTTCGCATACAGGGCTTGGTCAAAGACACAGACAATCTTCCTCAGGCCTAAGCACTGCATGATGCTCAGTGACTGGTTAAGCACCTCGTTGACAGTAGACATTTGTGTCGCTGGAGCATTGATGGTAGGCAGATAGCCTATATTGTCGGGGATGACCGTCATCTCTCCTCGAGTCAGGATGTTGAAGCCTGTCCAGCTGCTGACTGACTGTTCTTCTTGTTGTGACATGCGTACTAGGACCCAAAGAAGGTTTTTCTCTCTGGCAAGCTTAGTATTGGCTGCAGTATCGGCATCTGACTTTTTGCTTTGTGGTGGCCCTACCCGTTGTCCAGCATTGTAAGTTGGTAACATTGGTGGGGGTCCATCAATGCTTCTCTTCTTTGTTTTGGGAACAGTGGGCATGGGTTGGACAGGAAGTGGGTTGACGGGCTTTGCTTGCACAGCAATCCCATTGACTCTGTGAGATGTTCCCTCACCACTGACAGTTTCTTCAAGACGGTCGATATTGTCCCAGGCTAAAGTTGTGAATATGCCAGGATGGATGTTAGCTGGAAGGGCAATGCCACTCCCTGATGATGAGAGTTTCTGGAGACACAGGGCAGTGTTGATCTCTTCCATCTGTGAATAGGACACACTGTGACCAAGTCGGTTGAGGATGTTTATCAACTCTACATTTCCTGTCAACGATTTGACACTGAATGGCAGAACAATGTGCTTGGAAGGCTTGGTATTTCCACATGTCACTGCATATACTATGTCATGGCCAAATGACTGCAGAAGGCACTGCACTCTCTGGGATGCATGATCAGGATCATTTGAGCCTGTGAGTAGAGAGTACAGGAAGATAATGAGCGACTCTGGAATGGTAGGACATTCTGCTTCTGGTTTGACTTCAGGCGGCCAGGTTTGAGGAACATCTTGACTTTTAATGTCTGCTCTCAATTTGATGGCTGCTTTGGCTATAACATCTTGTGCACTGACACTTTTCAGGGTCTGCAGCTCCCTTTTGAGAGACTGATTTTCTTTGGCAAGTTCCCTCATGGACAAGTTATCGGGATAGAGGAGGAATTTTCCTTTCTCATCAGGGAATATCTGCAAGGCTCCAGCAAACTCACTCTCCAGGTTTCGCCTTATGTGCTTCTTGGTTGATTCCTTGACTTGGGCAATGCCTTGGGAGTTCATTGAAGCTACCAGTCTAGAAGAGAGATCAGTCATTGTCATCACTTGAGGATTGCCAAAAAGCTCCATCTTGATGAAGAGGAACAGCTCATTGTATGCCTTATTCACAGCAGCTTCATACTGGGCTGCAGCATCATCATCTTCATTGCTGGCAACCTCTCCTTTGGAAACCTCTTCTTTGGTGTAAAGTCTATAGCATGACCTGTGGTAGTGCCCTTCAGCTGCTACAAGGTCTCTACTCACAATGGCAAGGATTCTGCTGTCCCTTTTCTTTGTGGCTGCACTCCTGATCTTTGCATCAGCTCGCAGTTCTCGACACTGCACCAGTACTTCTCTCGTATTCTGTCTCTTGGAATATTTGCTGTTTTTCTGACAAAATATGCACTCTGCATCATAAGTCCTAGATGTACTTGGAGCATGTCGAGCTACTCTCTTAGATTGTTTCTCTTCAGCAGAGACACAACTTTTCTTTTCTTTTGCAAGGAGGCCATCAGGAATTTGCTTCATAGTGAAGATACTGCGACACTTTCTGTGGTAGTAGATTGCTGGAATCTGTCCCTCAGGAATGTCTTTTGCCAGTTTCAAAACTGGTGCATGATTTCGTATCTGAGCTGCCCTGAGCAGAGTTCTCCATGAGTCGACACTTTGTAGTGAAACCAGCTTATCTGTATCATCAGAACAGTGGATAATGCACTCCACCCGTGGGCGCTTTGGTATTGGGTAAAAACTTGCTTGTTCACCAGTGGCCATATTCAGTCAGTTTTCACCTGCCACATACAAACAAATACATGTAACTTAGGTGTATGAACACTACTAAAACAAAGTTTACTTTGCTTCACCAGCGTCATATTACCATTATTTATCTTACATAGCCACAAATAGATACATTACCTAGTTGCTATGCAACAGCTGTATTTTGTCCGCATGAGGCCGCTAAAATCAACACAAGATGAAAGTTCCTCGTAGCCACTTTAACTAATCATATTAACATATACATTAAAAGAACATGCTAACATTATGGGAAATTAGCTTACAATCTTCTCCAGAGTGAGACAAGAAGATAGATACCAGTTTCCTCTATATGTGTTGAGTAGAAAGCTATCTGGCTGCACGTTAGCCTAGCTGAGCACAATGAATGGAAGTACACAGTACTGGTTATCCTTGGTTGTTGGCCAACTAAGAACTGTCCCAGAGTTTAAGCTAGGCTAATCAGTACCAGGGGTGTTGAAATGCTATATTTGTAAAAATCTGGGCAAATACACAATCGTGAGAGGCACAGAAACAGGTTTCCTGAAAGAAAAATGAAATAGCTGCTCATTTGGAAAGGTTATCATGTATTATTTTACTTCTGTTAGTGTACCAAATAAAATGGCACCAGTGAAGTTGTGTCACCTTGGGTGATATCGATATCTGGTCTGACCCATGGACTAACTGGCTTTGGTCTAGTTAGTTTCTTAGTAATAATGCCCTTCTAATTTAAGGTTCACAATCACCTAACACAATGAAATAGTATGGGTATATTATACATTTCCTGAATCTTTACAGTCCTGTGAGTATTCCAGTTTTTGTGTTTTGTGTCCCTGATATTCCTAGATGCCACAGGGCTAAAAGAAAGTATATAGTTTAGGCGAACATTGCAGAAAGATGTGTGTTATTGACGGGTTGAAGAGCTCAAGTGACCTCTATATTTGTGAGAAATATCCACAACAGGGCTTGAATGAAAGCTAAGAAGGTCCCCTTTAAAATGATACCAAAGACAATATTATAGAACATTGAAAAATGTCCTGACCATGAGGCTAAACCAGGATATGCACCAGCGTCTAAAATGCAATTTACTTTAGGGGGTGGTTAACTTCATGAGCTGATAACTGTGATACAGCTGCCACTCAGGAATGGTTATCATACCAAAATATCATCTACAGACATGGATCCTTTCAAAAATTATAAGTAAGTTTTGCCACCTTGAGTGTACCGAAATAGGAAATTTTGGGCTCTGGCCCATGGACTAGTGGAAGGGGAGTAAGGCCAGGAGTATCGGAGGTGGGTTCAAACTCTTCTACCATGGTGCGAATGGGAAGAGAAATGGGGTAGGGGTAATTCTGAAGGAAGAGTATGTCAAGAGTGTGCTGGAGTGTCAGACAGAGTGATGAGTATGAAGCTGTAAATCGAAGGTGTATTGCTGAATGTTAACAGAACATATGCCCTGCAAGTTGGGTATGAGATGGAAGAGAAAGAAGAATTCTGGAGTGAGTTGGATAATGTGGTGGAGAGTGTACCCAAAGAGGGGAAAGTTGTGATTGGAGCAAACTTCAATGGACATGTTGGTGAAGGGAACAGAGGTGATGAGGAGGTGATGGGTAGGTATGGTGTAAAGGAGAGAAATGTGGAAGGACAGATGGTGGTGGATTTTGTGAAAAGGATGGAAATGGCTGTGGTGAATACATATTTCAAGAAGAGCGAGGGACAAGAGTGGAGGAAAGTGACGTACAAGAGTGGAGGAAAGTGCACACAGGTGGACTATATCTTTGGTGGAAGGCATGATCTAAAAGGGATTGGAGACTGAAAGGTAGTGACAGAGGAGAATGTAGCTAGGCAGCATCAGATGGTGGTCTGTAGGATGACTTTGGAGGCCAAGAAGAGGAAGTGAGTGAAGGCAGAGCCAACGATCAAATGGCAGAAGTTGAAGAAGGAAGACTGTTGTGTGGAGTTTAGGGAGGAGTTAAGACAGGCACTGGGTGGTACTGAAGAGTTGCCGTGTGGCTGGGCAGGCACTTTAGAAATGGTGAGGGAGACAGCTAGGAAGGTACTTGGTGTGTCATCAGGACAGAGGAAGGAAGACAAGGAGACTTGGTGGTGGAATGAGGAAGTACAGCAAATTATACAGAGGAAGAAGTTGACAAAGAAAAAGTGGTATAGTCCGAGAGATGACAAAAGTAGATAGGAGTACAAGGAGATGCAGCGTAAAGTGAAGAGAGATGTGGCAAAGGCAAAGGAAAAGGCGTATGGTGAGTTGTATGACAGGTTAGACACTAAGGAAGGAGAAAAGGACTTGTACCAATTGGCTAAACAGAAGGACCAAGCTGGGAATGATGTGCAGCAAGTTAGGGCGATCAAGGATAGAGATGGAAATGTGCTGACAAGTGAGGAGAGTGTGCTGATAAGGTGGAAGGAGTACTTTGAGGGGCTGATGAATGAAGAAAATGAGAGAGAGAGAAGGTTGGATGATGTGGGCATAGTGAATCGGGATGTGCAGTGGATTAGCAAGGAGGAAGTGAAGGAAGCTAATGAAGAGGATGAAGAGTGGAAAGGCAGTTGGTCCAGATGACATACCTGTGGAGGCATGGAGATGTTTAGGAGAGATGGCAGTGAGGTTTTTAACTAGACTGTTTAACACAATCTTGGAAAGCGATAAGATACCTGAGGAGTGGAGAAGAAGCTTACTGGTACCGATTTTCAAGAAAAGGGTGATGTGCAGAACTGTAGCAACTACAGAGGTATAAAGTTGATCAGCCACAGCATGACAACATGGGAAAGAGTAATAGAAGCTAGGTTAAGAGGAGAGGTGACGATTAGCGAGCAGCAGTATGGTTTCATGCCACGAAAGAGCACCACAGATGCGATGTTTGCTTTGAGAATGTTGATTGAGAAGTATAGAGAAGGCCGAAGGAGTTATATTGTGTCTTTGTGGATTTACAGAAAGCATATGACAGGGTGTCGAGAGAGGAGGTGTGGTATTGTATGAGGAAGTCGGGAGTTGCAGAGAAGTATGTAGGAGTGGTGCTGGATATGTATGAGGGAAGTGTGACAATGGTGAGGTGTGCAGTTGGAATGACAGATGGGTTCAAGGGGAAGGTAGGATTACATCAAGGATCAGCTCTGAGCCCTTTCTTTTTGCAATACTGATGGACAGGTTCACAGATGAGATCAGGCAGGAGTCTCTGTGGACGATGATGTTTGCAGATGACATTGTGATCTGTAGCGAGAGTAGGGTGCAGGTTGAGGAGAGCCTGGAGAGGTGGAGGTATGCACTGGAGAGAAGAGGAATGAAAGTCAGTAGGAGCAAGGGGGGAACGCAATGGCTGATTAGACTGTTAATGTTAGATTTAATATCGTGTTTTAATGATTTGGTGTTCATGTTGTGGTTATTCTTGTGTTGTTGTTTTGGGAGTTCGATTCAGACTAAGTAAGAGACCGTTTACTGACTAACTGACTGTAGCACCATGGGTGGGATTGATGGGGTGGCGGGTGGGGGACTCATTACGTTGTAGTCAATTCTGGCCGGTGTGAGTAAACGAGCACTCCTGGCGTCGTGCGGTGTATGGGGCACGGAAGTTGCGATTAAAAAGAGATCCCTGCCTCTCGACTCATTCTTCCACGCCGGCTCGCCACAATACTTTTCGTTTTAGTTGGTGGCCCCCCTACTTAAAACATTTTCCCGTGTGCCTGCATACAGGGGGCAGTACAACAGGCAAAAGCATGGGTGTGCTATGGGTTCCCCAGTTTCACCTATAGTGGCCAATTTGTACATGGAAGAAATGGAAAAGAGGGCTCTAATGTCCTATGCAGGGACACCACCTAGGCATTGGTTCAGATTTGTGGACAACACCTGGGTTAAAATTAAATTTCAGGACGTACCACATTTCACCGACCACATTAACTAGGTGGATAACCACATCAACTTCACCAGGGAGGATGTGAAAAATGACGGATTCGCCTTCTTAGACTGTGAAATTGCAGTTGGTGATGGGGGACATTTGATTGTTGAGGTTTACTGTAAACCAACACATACTGATCAGTACTTAGGTTTGACTCTCATCTTCCCCTGGACTACAAACTAGCAGTTATCAGGACACTGTACCACTGAGCTGACAACATCCCCACCAACACAGCGGCCAGGGAAGAGAAAAACTCCCACATTAAACAGCCCCTGGTTAATCAAAGAAAGTTGAATCAGTTCATCTGGACACAACGTTTATTGACAGAAATGTTTCATCACTCATCTAAGTGACTTCTACCAGCTAAGATCCTCATTCAACACAACACTAAAACAAACTACAGTGACACTATGATACATTTTAATAAGAATAAGCTTACATAACAGTGAGCTAATATCCCTCCTCCACTCTCACAGGCAACTACAAAAGCTCCGCAGAATGATGTTCGGAGTTAAGGCATCGCCGGTTTTTATCAGCAAATCAGAAATCAGGAAATTCTAATGGAGCGAATGAAATAAATGTGATCGGCCGATTCAAATGGCACAGAATAAAGTTGACCAATTGGGTGGTGGAGAGCAGAAATTTGGGTGGGCATTGCCAATCCCTGTCCACTTCTAGATCCTGCCCTGCATAAATCTACATAAGAGGTCAGAAATGCAAGCGTATTGTTTTTTTTTTTTACCTTGAAAGATCATGTACATGCCACTGTTTGTCACATTTTTCACAATGAAAAGCAATAAATAAATAAATAAATAAATAAACTAACCAGAGCTTGTGTTTTTAAGGCAGACTGTCAAAATTTCTACCTGGGGAGCATTTGCTGTTCATTCACAACATCTTGTTGGAGATAAATACTTGTAGATCTTACAGTTTCTGTCCCTTTCAGAGTCGGTGACTAAGTGTCAGAGACATTCACAATGCTTCATACCAAGCTCACCTTTGTACAACCCATGTCTGTTGTGTCATGGGGTTTACAAGCCCCACTTCAGACAAACTCCCCCCCCCCCTTGATCTAGATCTCCCTTTCATGTCAGCAATGGATTCAACAGGTGAAATCACCATTGGGTTAAAGCATTTGTCTGGATCCAGCTCACAATTCTATCATGGGAGGAGTGGGTTATTTATGTATTTTGGACAGTTTGCTACACATTTACTCTGCAAGTTACTCGATACACACCAGGAACCAGTCTCAAGAAGTTTGTTTTTATTTTCAAAAAAAATGGACAACGCTTTCCATCTCTCTTTCTCTTATGGCAAAGTCAAGCTTGTTGCAGCTGAACTTTTGGACAGCACTGGCAATTTCTCCACATAAGGAAATACAAAGAAGAAAGATGCAGAAGGTCAGAAATCTACTTTTTTTTCCTGGCAGCAAATATTTCCTAAAGCTCGTCAGTAGAAGGAAACTTGCAGAATTTTTTTTCTTTTTCATTGAGAATCAAAAGTCAGAAAAGAGCGGTTTAAAATTTACGTATTGGAAATTAGGCTGTTGTAAGTTAACTAATAACGAGGTTCATGGATTGATGTTGCCTCCATAGATTTGGTTTCATCTCTATAGTTGGTTAATGCTAATTGCCATTGCAATTACAGTGGAAACACGACTAGGTCAAAACTTAGTATATGGCTGGACCGTGTATGGTCAATGTTTGAAACTGTGGCCAACTTGTTACAGGGATAGTCAGTAGCAGTGGCCTATACTGTGAATTCCTGGGTTTCAAATGTTCATCTGCAATTTTCTGTAGTGGTCCCAGTAATATCCATTCATCCATCCATTATCCAAACCGCTTATCCTGCTCTCAGGGTCGTGGGGATGCTGGAGCCTATCCCAGCAGTCATTGGGCGGCAGGTGGGGAGACACCCTGAACAGGCCCGCCAGGCCAACACAGGACTAACATGTAATGCGTTTACATGCACAGTTAAGTTGAGCTACGATTATAGCTTGATTAGACCATGTAATTGGACTACTGTCGTTGTCCCAGTATACAAGAACTGGGGCAGAATCGATTTATTGATGGAAGTATGTCCGACCCCGGTATGGTAGGTGGTGATGTGCCCCCTTTCAGCTGGTTGATATTGGACCTTCTTCCAGTTGACCTATTGCATCACATACCAAACAAGCGACAAACAAGTTAGCAAGCGGGTTCCATGTCGAGCAGTGAAAACATGAACAACTTTACAGTGCTGTATATTTCATACGTACTCTACGCTTTACTTTTGGTACAAATGAGGGGCACGTTATCCTTGGTGCTTATGGTGATGTCTGAAGGCAGAAGACAACGCCGTATGCTCCTGGAGTGTTCCAACCACGCGACTTCTGCTATGCTCCATTTTGTGCCCTTTTTACTACCATGGGCTTGTCGTACATGTTGGATGCGGGTCTCCTTTAGCTGACACAACATAAAGCTGGTCTGCTCGTCTGTCCAGAAATGCATGGTTCTTGCTCTAGCACTCGCCATGTTGATACTACGCTGTTCGACTTCCAGGTGAAAGACCGCCGTGGGAACTATGGATCATGTGCAGAACGCCTAGGCCAGTTCGGGGCTGATTGAAGGGTAAACATGCCAGAGTAAATCGATCCCTAACCGCATTATCTAGGTTTGTTAGTCTGACCTCGAGAAATTCAATTCAGTACAATTTCAGTCAGACTAACACATTTACATGTATTTTAAAAGTCCAGTTTTAGTCGGACTAACACAAGAAATTTACTTTTTCTAACATCATGTAAACACACTGACACCAAGGGACAATTTGGTATGGCTGATTCACCTGACCTGCATGTCTTTGGGAGGAAACCAGAGAACCCAGAAGAAACCCATGCAGAGAACTTGCCAACTCCACACAGAGGATGACCCGGGATGACCCCCAAAGTTGGACTACCCCGGGGCTCGAACCCAGGACCTTCTTCCTGCGAAGCGACCACACTAACCACTGCACCACTGTGCTGCCGTCCCAGTAATATTTGTTGTTAAAATGTACTGAAGTAACATCACATGACATGGTTAAACTACGTTCAAGTGAAACAACTCTAAATGATTTTTTTTTAATGCATGCTCAATAATCCAGGTAAGAAAATCAAAGAAAGTTGAATCAGTTCATCTGGACACAACGTTTATTGAGAGAAACGTTTCATCACTCATTTGAGGAACCTCTTCAGCCTCAGCTGACTGCAGGTATCCCCACCCTTATAAACAATACAGTTGCGACGACCGAAACCAACGATCAGTTTCTCATGCAAATAGGGATGACCATTAACTATCACAGCATTGTAAGATGGTGACAGATGTACTCTTTGCCCCCCCCCCCACAGTTTAGGGATGGTCGTTCCCTCTTCACATAGATGGTCTCTTTGACTCCCCGTTCAAACCAGCGTTCCTCCCTATCAAGGATGTGCACATCCTCATTCTTGAAAGAGTGGCCACTGGCCTGTAGTGGCCATCTTCCCACTCCGCTTCTGGTGTGGGAAGATGGCGGCGCAAATTCACGTTTGCAGTGGCCTCACCCAGTATCAGTGTGGGAAGATGGCGGCGCGAATTCACATTTGCGGCGGCCTCACCCAGTACCATCCATGCAGTGTCTTTATCCACGTCTGCATCTAAGTTTGTCTTCGTTTGATGGCTGGGAGAGCTGGCGCTTGATCGGCTGGAAGAGTTTGTAATGCTGCGTCCTGTGGGCCAAGGGACCATGGCCCTGCCTGGAGCTGTGCCCAAAGAGGTAACACCGAGGGTGGTATGACAGGATGCAGAAGTGGGGCAGGCTAAGCTAACTGCTAGCCCATGCAGACTGACTGTTCCAGTAACACTGAGGGTGGTCTGGCGGTGGCCTCGCCTGGCCTTGACTGTGGTTTTAGTGTTGTCGTGTCGAGTGCGGGTAGGTTTGTCGAAGGTGTCTGGCTGGGAGAGCTAGCACTGAATTGGCTGAGGGAGCTTGGTCTGCTGCGTCCTGTGGGCCCAAGGACCATGACCCTAACCGGAGATGCGCCTGAAGAGGAAACACCGAGGGTGGTCTGACAGGACACGTAAGTGGGGCAGGCTAAGCTAACTGCTAGCCCATGCAGACCAGCAGTTCTGACAGTCATCCTGGCTGGCAATCGTTCTCCTGGACAGTGATTTTTTGTTCTTCTTTAGTTTAGATATATGTGTTCTTGTAGTTTTTAGATATGTGTTTTTGTCTTTGTGTTGCCTGCTGTAGGCTGGGGGAAATTATGTTTCATTTCATGTGCACAAGTGCATGAAATGAAATGACAAAGTGTTTCTGATTCTGTAGATGGTGTAGACTGCAGAGTCCTGGCCTGACGTGTTAGCTCTCCTGTGTTGTGCCATCCTCTTGGCCAGCGTCTGTTTGGTTTCCCTGATGTACAAGTCACAGCAATCCTCTTGGCACTTAACAGCGTACACTATATTGCTCAGTTTGTGCCAGGAGACCTGGTCCTTGGGGTGGACCCATTTCTGGCACAGTGTGTTTTTGGGTATGAAAGCAAATGAATGAATGAATGATGATTTATTTTGAACATGTATACTAAACATTTCAAACTCAACTCCAAATGCACTGTATAGTTCAAATTCAATGCAAGTTGTGCTGTATAATACAAACTCAAATACTGTGACCAATAAAAAAAAGAAAAAACCATCAAAAACATGAGAAAAAAAGAAAAACACCCTAATGTCATGTAATAAGAATAAACAGAGCTCAGTGCTACGTACAACCCAAATATCCACTCAGTTGTAGAAAGAAAAATGAAAAAAAAATGTAATGAGAATTTTTTGGAGACAAACTGCTCTTAGTCATCCCCGGATTGGCACAGGGGGTGGAGCAACAACCGGGACAGCTCAGAAGAGTGGGGTAATTGGCCAGGTACAATTGGGGAGAAAAAAAAGGGGGGGTGTTTTAGTCGTAATTGTTGTACTGTGTTTCAACAACAGTTCCATGTTATTGTAGGTTTCTTTCATGTGCACTGCATAGGCAATGGGTACTGAAGAGTGGACAAGACCATTGTGTAACAAGACAACTTTCAGGCTTAACTTTGACAAAACTATAAAAAGACCATTGTTGTGGGTCATGCACACAACCCACAGCCATGAACAATCCATCAATGTCAGTGCAGAAACAGAGGTGGACAACCTGCATAAAGAAGTTTGTCAAATTTTCTTGACGGTTCCGAAAGATAAACATTTTTGTACCTGGCGACAGCAAACCCCATCCTTGCAATCTTGAACCAAGTAGTTCTGCTTTAGCTTTTGACAAATCTAAGTCCCTGACCAGGTCATTTAATCCTGGCTGTGTTATCAGATGAGGATAACCAGGCATAAAGAGTTCAACATCTGGATCAGTGTCATTTTCCACATCTGGTTCATGCGTTATGGCATCTTCATCTGCCTCATCTAGGCTCCATGTCTCTGGTGGTTTCGGTACTGGCAAACTGTCATCATGTGGCGCTGGTCTCATGGCTGAAGTCAGACTTTTTTGTTCTTACATTTGTTTACAATGTCCATGATTTCCTTCTCTTCTACCGCTCTAAGAAAAATGGAACTTGGATTTCTGCTTGGATTTCTGCCCCCATAATAACTATCATTTCCTTCTGCGATTGTTTGTGTGTCATTGATTTTTTTCTGCCAGTTTTGGGCCCACAGTTACAAACAATGTGTTGAAGCCATTGACCATGTCTTCCATGTTATTTATAGTCTTATCATTATCTGTAAAATATTAAGGGCAGCTTGGGCTTCTAGATCAATTTCTAATAATACTATTTTGGGTGGGGGGGGTCCCCGTTTTTCTCCCCCAATTGTATTCAGCCAATTACCCCACTCTTCTGAGCCGTCCAAATTGCTGCTCCACCCCCTCTGCCAATCCGGGGAGGGCTGCAGACTACCACTTCTCCTCCGATACATGTGGAGTCACCAGCCACTTCTTTTCACCTGACAGTGAGGAGTTTCACCAGGGGGACGTGGCACGTGGGAGGATCACGCTATTCCCCCCCAGTTCCCTCTCCCTTCTGAACAGGCACCCCGACTGACAAGAGGAGGCGCTAGTGCAGCGACCAGGACACATGCCCACATCCGGCTTCCCACCCACAGACACAGCCAATTGTGTCTGCAGGGATGCCCGATCAGCCGGAGGTAACCCAGGGATTCGAACCGGCGATCCTCGTGTTGGTAGGCAATGGAATAGACCGCTACGCTACCCGGACACCCCTAATAATACTATTCAACACATTCCATATACCTTTAGTGTTGTTTCTGTTGGTGTCCAATTCTTTATTGTAGTATTCCTTCTTGCACATCCTCATAATGTTAGCTTGTTTTTATATTTTTTCCATTTTATTTCTGCGTCAATGTTTCTGTGCTTTATGAATTCTTTATGGAGCTTATTTTTTTTATGACAAGCGTTAGGTAGTCCCTTTGTGATCAATGGGCTCTCTTTATATTTCTGTTTACTGTTGAATTTTTCTGTTGGGCCATTTTTGTCATATAAGGATTGAAATATACTGAGACTGGTGTTTGGAAAATCCACGTCAGCTTTTCCAACACTCCCACCACATGTGGAATCACCACTGGTTTACACTTACGCAGCTGTTGTCCTTCTTCTCTCTTTGATTGGCTGGTGCACTATTTGGGCATCTTCCTGGATTTAACAAACACCCAGTAAGGATAACCACACTTAACCAGAACCTGGTTAACATGGGATTCCTCCCCTTCCTCGGCCGCTGTGTCAGTGGGGACGTTGTCAGCTCGGGGGTACAGCATCCTGATGGCTCCTAGTTTGTGCTCCAGTGGATGATGAGAGTCAAACCTTAAGTACTGATCAGTATGTGTTGGTTTACGGTAAACATCAACAATCAAATGTCCCCATCACCAACTGCAATTTTGCAGTCTAGGGGGGGTAAACTGTCATTTTTCACATCCTCACAGGTGCACTTGATATAGTTGTCCACAGAGTTAATGTGGTTGGTGAAATATGGTACGTCCTGAGATTTAATTTTAACCCAGGTGTCGTGCACAAATCTGAAGCAATGGCAGGGTGGTGTCCCTGGATAGGACATCAGAGTCCTCTTTTCCACTTCCTCCATATACAAGTTGGCCACTATATCTGAGACTGGTGATCCCATAGCATACCCATGCTTCTACCCATAGTACTGCCCCCTGTATGTGAAGTACGTGGACTGAAGACAGTTTCTGGAGCAGACACACTTGGTCAGTGTTAAGGGTGGTCCTATTGCTAAGGGTGGGGTCGTTTTGTAATTTCATACAGACTACCTCCACTGCTTCATCAACAGGAACACACACGATGAGAGACTTCAACATCATAAGAGACCATTGTTTCATCCCTCTCCATGATGATGTCCCTCACCTTATCCACGAAATCCATAGTGTTGTGAATGTGATGTTCATTACTGCCTATGAACGGATTAAGAATAGATGCAAGAAACTTTGAGATGTTATAGGTCACTGTGTTAATCATACAAACAATAGGCCATAATGGCACATCTTGTTTATGTATCTCAGGTAACCCATACAGACTAGGAGCAGCTTCCCCTGGGTATAATCTGGGTACAATATTCTGTCAATACCATTGCCCTGTTCTAACAGCTTCAGACAATCCATCACCTTTTTGTAACCACTGCCTTGCATCTCATTTCAGGGGCTCATAAGTATTCATGTCGCTAAGTAACGTCATAACTTTCTTGTGATAGTCTGTCTGGTTTAATACAACAGTGCATCTGCCTTTGTCTGCCGGAAGGATCATGATGTTACTGTCCTTACTGAGAGTCGTGACAGCTTTCCTCTCGTTGTAAGGGCGGGGGTAGCTGCAGTCAGTTTAGACTGAAGAGGTCACTTAGACGAGTGATGAAACATTTCTTCTAATAAACACTGTGTCCAGATGAACTGACTCAACTTTCTGTGACGCTAATCAATGTTGAGTACTGTTGTGAGATTTACACTGCCCGGTTGAAATTTATGTTTTTAGGACTTTTCAGCTTTCTCAGCTCTATTTCTCTTAGTTTTAATTATGCTCTTGTGACTTTATCCTGACACCGTGTTTTACCTTGTTCTGTGGGGCGGATCTGGCATTATGGCCTATGTTTTTATTGTTGTTATCTTGACTATGTGCATTATTCTATCCTGTTGTGTAAGGCACCTTGTAACATTGTTCAGAAAGGTGCGGTATAAGTTTATTATTATTATTATTGCCCAGTTTAAAACATGTTAGAAAAGTAATCAAAAAGTCATGTTAAATTACTTTGATGAATTAAAATATACTGCTGAGTAACCTATTACTTTATTTTTTTCTTTGGGATTTTTTCCCCCCTTTTTCTCCCCAATTGTATCTGACCAATTACCCCACTCTTCTGAGCCATCCTGGTCGCTGCGCCATCCCCTCTGCCGATCTGACAGTGAGGAGTTTCGCCAAGGGGACATAGTGCGTGGGAGGATCCTGCTATTCCCCCCAGTTCCCCCTCCCCCTTGAACAGGCGCCCCGACCAACCAGAGGAGGCACTAGTGCAGTGACCAGGACACATACCCACATCTGGCTTCCCATCCACAGACACGGCCAATTGTGTCTGTAGGGACACCCGACCAAGCCGGAGGTAACACAGGAGATTCGAACTGGCGATCTCCGTGTTGGTAGGCAACAGATTAGACCGCTATGCTACCCGGACACCCCAAACCTATTACATTTCGAAAGTAACCGTCCCAACACAGTCTATGTCACTTCAGGATATCTGGTGAATTCGGGGGAAATTGCTTTGATTTTCATAGTCACGGCGGTGCTATTCAGCTAAAGATCAAATAAACATCGATTTCCTGAATTACCTTGGTTTTTAAATGGTTTATTTAATTACCTGTGTATGAAACACCCAAAATGACCACTTCAAGTGGACTAATTGATCACAATAGCCAGGTTATTTGAACAACATTAGAATAGGAATGATTCTGTCTGGTGGCTTTTGATCAGTAAAGGCAATTTCCACCATTGTGACTCCTACAGGTGGATCTGGGCTAAAAAGCATGGAGGTCTATGCCTTCATTTAATGGTGGGAAAAGAGAATTGGACACACCAATGTCAGATGAAAAAGGGAGAAAACAGCCCAAAAATAGAAGGAAAAAGTCTGACATCTATAATCCACAGCAGATAACAATAAGAGGAACAGTACATTTGTGTGCCACTTTATTGTTGGCAATAGAGACACTTTCTTTTTGATTGCTCCACACCACAGGGGAAATTAGAGCACCAGATTTGGTACAAAGCGGATGCAAGCAGCAATTCAACATCCTGATTAAGAACAATCAAAACCACCAGCTGCAAAATGTATAGTGTGCAAGTCACAGCACCGGTAAATATAGACAGTAGATAAAAGAAAAATGTGAGAAATATGAGAAATATTCTTATCTGGAGATAGGCTGTAAAAGAATGAAATGGAGTCTGAGAAAGATGCCAGAAGACAAGGCTACGATGCAAGTGGGATCAATACCACAGTCACTTAATTGGTGTTCGGCAGTTCAGTGACAGCCATCAGCTAAATAAGCTGTCAAAGCCACAACATAATGACTGACTGGTAATTATGTTTCTGCAGCCGTGAACAGCATTCCATTGCAACTTCATCATGTGGTTTCCATTCCTGTTTCTCAGTACTGTAAGTAGTACAAGCAGAGCTACAATGGTTTCTGTGAGCATGCCAAGCAGAGTTTATCGGGGACACTGAATAACTTTGCAATAGACCTTTTTCTACAAACATGGCCTATGTACTTACATTATGTCATAGTAGGGTAAAGATCGGTTTTCCTCGTTGCCCGCAACATTAAAAAGCCAACTTTCTGTTGCCTTCAATTCTGTCTGTGATCGCTTATTTTGTGTTTCAATCCAGTGTACAACATAATATGGGTGTTGTCAATGACATGTTTTCATGTTTTTGTTGTCAAATGACTTCACCTCTATAAATAAGTGATTTGATCATGGGTCACAAAGGGCTAACTTGCTAATCAAGGCTAATGGTAATTTGAGGGCTGTTCACATTTTGTGACCTTCGGTCAAATTACTTTTTTTTTCTAGCCATGCAGTTGTCTTACAAAAGAAACAAAGCTATCTCAATGACAACACTATGTAGTTTTGAAACACAAAATAAGTAATCACAGACAGAATTGAAGGCGACAGAAAGTTGGCTTTTTAACACTGAGGGCAATGGGGAGGGAGAACCAATCTTTACCCTGCTATGACAAAGTGGAAGTATGTCGGCTATGTTTGTGAAAAAGGGCCTGTTCAAGAGCCAATGAGTGCAACGCCACCAAAAGTGGAGCGCTGATGAATTTAGTTGGCATTTTTGCAAAAAAATTAATACAGGACATGAATGACTCCTGGAGTTGAATAGTCATCTCTGAAAGATCTGATAGACATTTCTGTTTTTCTAGATACGGTCATGTGGAGAGTGACCGCAAATATGGGACAGCGAAGGGTGACAAGCACCGAGCTAGACGCAGCCACACACCGTGGTCCAGCAGGACACCTCTGAGTGATCGTCGGCTATAATATAATAGAAAGAGTTATTCAAGATGAATGCATCGTCTATGAATCACACATTTCTACTTAACTGCATATCTTGAGTGTGAGGAAATGAACGGAGAGAAGGATGGGGAGAGTCAGAGAGGAGAAGGTTTGTCATAGGAGTCATCAGTAACTGTCACCACTGCGCTGCAGGCTTAATTAACTAGCTTGCTCATTAGCATGGCTGCTACCCTCTCTCTCTCTCTCTCTCTCTCTCTCTCTCTCTCTCTCTCTCTCTCTCTCTCTCTCTCTCTCTCTCTCTCTCTCTCTCTCTCTCTCTCTCTCTCTCTCTCTCTCTCTCTCTCTCTCTCTCTCTCTCTCACACACACACACACACACACACACACACTCGCTCACTCTGCTCTGAATCGCAACGCCTGATTATTCTGTGCTCCAGTCGCGGCCAATTACAAGACCCAAATGGAACAACATTAATCAAATCTTTAGTATGGTGGCAAACTCAGAGGTATCAGATTGCAGAGGGCTGCAAAACTAATATGTCACTGTCACCAGCGGCTGTGCAGGCATTTAGCGGCTAACATTAGGGAGACGGGCCAGCGCCCCGGTGTAATATGGAGCTCTGCTCTGGAAACCATTAGCATGACATGGCAGGAGGAATGCCGCGCCTGTCCTCACTCCACACTCATTTTTTATCTCTATCTGTCTCTCCACTCCATGTTGGCTCTCTCTGGCAGTCAGGTAAGAGAGGACTAAAGCAAGACAGACACATAGGGTAGACTGGATACGGGAGGGATAGAGAAATGGGAGACGTGAAAGGGTAATGAGAGGTGAAGGGGAGGAAATGGATGGGAATAAGAGGGAAGCAGTGTGCAGGTTTTAAAATGGTGTGCCGGTTTTAAAGATCAGCGGACGGAGGAGAGGGAAGATAAATAGAGATGGGAGATGTGTGCGTGTGCGTGCGTGTGTGTGTGTGTGTGTGTGTGTGTGTGTTGGGGGGGGGGTTGCCTCATTTTTTGCCAGCGTAACTGAAGAGAGTTTTGTTGGTCAAGAACACCCAGAGCTAAATGCTGCCATTCAGACCCTCAGCCCCTTCTATTGGTTTGGCCTCCCAGAGAGTGGCACTGGCTCTGTGTTTGGATCAGGGTAAGACCCCCCCCACACACACACAAACACACACTGGACCATGACCCACCAAATTCAGTATAGCTACCTCACTGCCTTCCCAGGGCTTGGCCCAAAACATCAACCCACAGTGGGAGCCAGCCAGGGGACAACGCCGCATAATGGGCTCATTAGAACAAATGATTAAAGCCCAAGTGGAATGTGCTAAATGCCTGTGTCACTGAAGTGGCCTTTAAAGGGGCATAAATAAACAAGAGTTATGCTGAAGGTTTGGGTGTGCACCCTGGCAGCATAATAAATTACAGGGTAATGATATTAAAAGCACAGAGTCGTTAAGATGCCAAGGGGAGACGCCATAAATCCAGGCACGGGCTCCCACTGGCTGTCCCCACGCTGAGTAATTAAAGCAGATTTATGAGGCACATTACATCAGTGCTAGATAGTTCATATATCGGCTCCCTTTATTGGACAGCCTGACAGGCGCCAAAAAATATTGTTTCGAGTTCCCCGGCCCCTCACCGCCGAGAGGCCTCTCCCAGCACTCCATCTTTTGTTGTGTCACTCCTGAGCGGTCATGATGGATAGACCGCTCCTCTCCTCCGCTGCTCCCCACACTTGCTCAATCTTCCAGTAACGCCCTGAATGGGAGACTCGGGACGGTGCCAAATAGCTATATCTTCTCACTGGCAGCCCCCTTCACACCCTCCCGCTTTTTTTTGCCTTGCTGAAGAAGACAAAAGAGAGAAAGTCACAGGTACAAAAAAAAGAAGACTGACCAGCCTGCAAGGCGGATGAAGAAGAAAAGCAAGAAATAGAAAGAGAGTGAAACAAAAAAACCCAAAAAACAGAATAAAATAAAGATGAGTAGCGAGGGACAGAAAGGTACAGAGAGAAATGATGGCAATTGAGAAACCACTGCTTTACAGCCCCCCGGTTATGAAGTACATGTAAACACGGCTACTGTTTATAAAGGAAGGGATTGGTGAGGGAGAGATGAGAGAGGAAAAACATGGTGTTAAAGTGTAGAATATGATCACCCCATTTTACGTCAAATCTTTTTATATGTGCATGACATACAGCTACCGCATGAAGTAACAGCACAAGTTATACACTCACCGGCCACTTTATTAGGCACACCTGTCCAACTGCTCGTTAACGCAAATTTTTAATCAGCCAATCACATGGCAGCAACTCAATGCATTTAAGCATGTAGACATGGTCAAGACGATCTGCTGCAGTTCAAACTGAGCATCAGAATGGGGAAGAAAGGGGATTTAAGTGACTTTGAACGTGGCATGGTTGTTGGTGCCGGACGGGCTGGTCTGAGTATTTCAGAAACTGCTGATCTACTGGGATTTTCACACACAACCATCTCTAGGGTTTACAGAGAATGGTCCGAAAAAGAGAAAATATCCGGTGAGCGGCAGTTCTGTGGGCGAAAATGCCTTGTTGATGCCAGAGGTCAGAGGAGAATGGCCAGACTGGTTCGAGCTGATAGAAAGGCAACAGTAACTCAAATAACCACTCATTACAACCGTGGTATGCAGAAGAGCATCTCTGAACGCACAACACGTCGAACCTTGAGGCAGATGGGCTACAGCAGCAGAAGACCACACCGGGTGCCACTCCTGTCAGCTAAGAACAGGAAACTGAGGCTACAATTCGCACAGGCTCACCAAAATTGGACAATAGAAGATTGGAAAAACGTTGCCTGGTCTGATGAGTCTCGATTTCTGCTGCGACATTCGGATGGTAGGGTCAGAATTTGGCATCAACAACATGAAAGCACGGATCCATCCTGCCTTGTATCAACGGTTCAGGCTGGTGGTGGTGGTGTAATGGTGTGGGGGATATTTTCTTGGCACACTTTTGGCCCCTTAGTACCAATTGAGCATCGTGTCAACGCCACAGCCTACCTGAGTATTGTTGCTGACCATGTCCATCCCTTTATGACCACAGTGTTCCCATCTTCTGATGGCTACTTCCAGCAGGATAACGCGCCATGTCATAAAGCTCGAATAATCTCAGACTGGTTTCTTGAACATGACAATGAGTTCACTGTACTCAAATGGCCTCCACAGTCACCAGACCTCAATCCAATAGAGCACCTTTGAGATGTGGTGGACCGGGAGATTCGCATCATGGATGTTCAGCCGACAAATCTGCAGCAACTGCGTGATGCTATCATGTCAATATGGACCAAACTCTCTGAGGAATGTTTCCAGTAACTTGTTGAATCTATGCCACGAAGGATTAAGGCAGTTCTGAAGGCAAAAGGGGGTCCAACCCGGTACTAGCAAGGTGTACCTAATAAAGTGGCCAGTGAGTGTATATTGATATATTATAGAGGTATATGGAGCAGGAGATACTTAAGACAAAATTAAGAGACAGCAAAAAGGGGGAGAAAAAGGAGGGAGATAGAGTTTAATACATCAGTCAATCAAAGCTGAAACTAAAGATGGTGGGTAATCTAATTATCGCTCTGTGCTTTGCCTTGACGAAAGAGAGATTTCTGTTGACAAAAACGTTGTTTATGCATCTGTTGTCAGCATCTATCCAGAGGGTTTTTTTAGGCAGGTAAATCTGAGCATACTGAAAAAACAACCACAACAACAACAAAAGCTAGCTAGGGGGGTGTCCGGGTAGCGTAGCGGTCTATTCCGTTGCCTACCAACACGGGGATCGCCGGCTTGAATCCCCGTGTTACCTCCGGCTTGGTTGAGTGTCCCTACAGACACAATCGGCCGTGTCTACGGATGGGAAGCCGGATATGGGTGTATGTCCTAGTCGCCGCACTAGCGCCTCCTCTGGTCGGTCGGGGTGCCTGTTCAGGGGGGAGGGGGAACTCGGGGGAATAGTGTGATCCCCCCACACGCTATGTCCCCCTGGCGAAACTCCCCACTGTCAGGTGAAAATAAGTGGCTGGCGACTCCACTGTATCGGAGGAGGCATGTGGTAGTCTGCAGCCCTCCCCGGCTCGGCAGAGGAGGTGGGGCAGCAATTTGGACAGCTCAGAAGAGTGGGGTAATTGGCCGGATACAATCGGGGAGAAAAGGGGGGGTGGAAAGCTAGCTAGACGATTGATGAAGGAGGTCTGAGTAATCTTAAAGGTTGACTGTTCATTTATTGGTACAGACAATGTCTGCTGTTGCCATAATGACTTTCTGTAAGGCCTCATAACACCCATGTAAACATACTTCGAAAGTTGGCCAAAACTTTAGCTGAAATACAGCTTTGTTGAGAACGCAACAGGCATTTTACTGTAAATGTTTCCTCGAGGCAGTGCCCACCCTCGAAAATTAAAACCACACATATATATTTATATAGTCGCAGATGCTGTTATATTTCAGCGGTTATTATTCTCTGTACACCTCAATAAAATCTGTGTGTGCTCCTTAACTGCTGATGAACTTTAAATACCCTCACAGGAAACACACCCTCAGCAAGACAACATAATTGGTTTGGCTGCATATAATTTTAATAGCTCCTGTAATTAGCTTGCTCACTATAAAGAATACAGTAATACATCATGTCAAACAGAGTTGCGTATATTTCCTGTCATTAAAAAATACAGCACTAGCGTTGCATATATATATATATATATATATATATATATATATATTCCATTTTATTTTTATTTTATTACTTTATCGATCCCCATGGGGAAATTCTTCCTCTGCATTTGACCCATCCTAGCTGTGTAGCTAGGAGCAGTGGGCGGCTGCCGTGCAGCGCCCGGGGACCAACTCCAGTTCGTCTTGCCATGCCTCGGTCAGGGGCACAGACAGCAGCACTAACTCTACCATGCATGTCTTTTTGATGGTGAGGTAAACCGGAGCACCTGGAGAAAACCCACGCAGACACAGGGAGAACATGCAAACTCCACACAGAAAGGACCTGGGATGAACCCCCAAGGTTGGACAACCCCGGGGTTCAAACCTAGGACCTTCTTGCTGTGAGGCGCCAGCGCTAACCACTGCGCCACCCAGCTGTCTCCATCTGGTCGGCAGCTGATGAGTGCACTGAGCACGAAACAGGCTTGCTCTGCCATTTAACAACTTTGAGCTATAATATATATATATATATATATATATATATATATATATATATATATATATATATATACATGTGTGTGTGTGTGTGCGTGCGTGCAAGCATGTGTGTGTGTGTGTGTGTGTAACGACCACGAATGACTAGACTCGCTGGCCCTTGGCTAACGGGTTGGACCCTTTAGTCAACTGGTTAACGTAGTCGCCCGTGGTGCGGGAAACCCAGGTTCGCGTCCCAGCTTCGGTGGTTCCCGGCTGCCTCCTGAATTCACTACATTGGTGTCAGAAGTGGGATGGTGAGAATGTGAGGCCATCAGAAGCATGTGTGCCCAGAGGTGTGAGGGACTACATATACGTGTGTATATATATATATATATATATATATATATATATAATATAGTGTTTTTTTTCCCGGAAGCCTTCAATGGTGTTGATAAGAGTGCTCAACTAATGAGTGGAATATCAATGTAGATGTAGGAAAAAAATAAATAAAATAATACATAGCAGTACAAGCTTGTTTCGTGCATCCCACACTCAAAAGGGCCCTCTATTAATTCAAATTAGGTTTAACGCCCATATGAGTAGCTTCAGAAATGAGCATGCAAGAAATGCAACGGCCTTGAGCCGACACATTTGGTCATTGGTAGACAAGAATATCGGTTACTCTATATCATGGAAAATCCTTACAAAGAGAAATGCATATTCACTTTGCGGTAAAAGATGTAATCTGTGCTTGGCAGGAAAGTGTTTTATTATTTGCAGACCTGATATGTCCACCTTGAATAGTAGAAACGAATTGGCCACCAGCTGTAGACACTAAAAAAATCTTCTTTGTAACTACAAGTACAATGTCTTTATTACCCCCCCCCCATTAGATGACACACGTGACATTTATTAGATGTTGTATTTTTTTATATTTTAACTGCCTGCCCTTCCAACTGTGCCTCAACACCACCCCACTATATGATTTAAATGAATTGCCCCATTTGACGTTACCTTGTTGTGTTCTAAATGTATGCTCTTTCAACAGTGCTCTGGTCATTTAATTGCTTTTTCAAAACAAGTCCCAACCCCTTACCCCATTGGTTGTAATGTTTTCCAGCCCACCACTGGTTGCTGTGCATCGTAACTACCTACCCCATTGGTTGTAATAGTTCAAATGTTTTCTCCTCTGATTGGTTGCTGCCCACCGAAATAAGGGGCGTGACACAGGGAAACGTATACTGTGTGTTTTCTTTGTTGAATCACATTAGCAGCTGATGAGTGCGCAACGCACGAAACAAGCTTGTACTGCTATGTATTAGCTGTGCCATTCTCAACCACCTTTGGTGGTGTCTCCCATTTGGAGAGCTGAATAGCTCAGTTGGTAAGAACGTCAGCTTTTCATGCCAGAGATTGGGGGTTCAAACCCTGGTTGGGAAAAGTATCCAGTACGAGTCCATGGCTTAGACTCCTAATGCTATACAAGCATTGGATATGAGTGAGAGTAACATGAATTGTCTCATACCTGCTCGGACATCACCCTGGTCAACAAGGTCTGCATCATGTGTTGGGGAACCAGGACAACCTGATGAGAAATGGGCTACTGGAACAAGACATTTATGGACAGGAGCCAAGAACCTAGAATTGATAGAATACCACTATAACAGCAGATGCCTGGAGAGGAGCTATATGAAGTAAGTGTGGGAACTGTGGACCACTAGGAGACCTACTTCCACACTAACTCAGAAGCAGCTTGTGGCTCAATGCTCAAAACATCAGTAGAAGGAAGCTGCTGTCATGACTTGAGGCTCCAACAGTATGACCATACAGTTCAGCACCCTCAATGGCCGCCCAGTAGGCAGGAGATACGTACATGAGGACAGACCCAAACCAGCTGAAACAATCCTACTAGCCATGACAGCTGAAGATACTGAGGTTCAAATGAGAATCATGGCCAGACTAAAGACAGCAGACTCCCGGGCACGGCTTCCACGACTAAGTGACAAATATATATACTATACTAGAAGAACCCCGCTACAATGTAGCGGTTTGGTTATCCACCCGTCTAAATCTCCCTCCTCTTCATCTTGCCAGCTAACCGCCTTCCCCCTGCCCCTAACCCCCCCCCCACTCCAACTCCCTCCCCCCCAAATGCTCAGAATCATCTGAAATGCTGAGAAAAGTGGTTTTTAGCCATTTTTAGAAAATGCATATTTTGCATAATTATTATAATTCTTTTAATATTCTGCTATTTTTCTGGTCCTCTCTGGAACAATACCTACCACCTCCAAAAAAAAATGAGGATCATAAGTGCATTTTTGCAAAAATGCATATTTTGCATAATGCCGAAACATTTCTAAGTCCCAGAAATGTTTTTGTATATAGGTGAAAAAAAATCAATCAAAGATGCTCAGAATCATCTGAAATGCCGAGAAAAGTGGTTTTTAGCCATTTTTAGAAAAATGCATATTTATGCATAATTATACATAATTATGCATAATTTTAATTTTCTGCTATTTTTTATAGGTGCCCCTGATCATCCCCAATAACCTCCAAAAGGAATCAAGGCCCCAAGTGCTTTAGTTTGGCCGTTTATAGACTCTCACACAGACACACACCACACACCAGACACACATTGTGAAAATACAGGAGTAGATGCCCTGTGATGGCCTGGTGGCCTGTCCAGGGTGTCTCCCTGCCTGCCGCCCAATGACTGCTGGAATAGGCTCCAGCATCCCCGCAACCCTGACAGGAGGATAACCAGTGCAGATAACGGATGTGTGTGTGTGTGTGTGTGTGTGTGTGTGTGTGTGTGTGTGTGTGTGTGTGTATATATATATATATATAAACACACACATACATACGCACACACACATATGAGATATATATATATATATATATATATATATATATATATATATATATATATATAGCGTTTTTTCCCCCGAACCCGTCAATGGTGTTATAAGTGCTCAACTAATGAGGAGCACACTATCAACACAGATACAGGAAAAAATGCATTAAAAGCATTAAAACTTTTTTTCCTGTATCTGTGTTGATATATATATATATATATATATATATACATATATATACATATATATATATACATATATATATATACATATACATACATACATTCAGGAGTCATATTCAACCAAATTGGACTCTGTTAGAGCCTTGCCTGGAGAGAAAATGAGGTAAAAAAAAAACAAACAAAAAAACTTGCAGCCCTGATGTTAACGATCTGTGACACTTTTATTATCATTATTAATTAGTGCTTTTCAAGCAACAGAATTAAATCAATATGCGGGAGTGAAACAAATTTCAGCAGGCCATTCGGATCAATCTGGGGGAGTTTTTTATCTACATTAGTGCCAGTAAATCCAAGCCATTACTCGGGATTCGACAAGCTGGGAGATTGGTGTGATTTCTAATTAGAAGGACATGAACCGACTAACCATTACTCTTTTCTCATCCACAATCCAGCTCATTTGGATTCATTAGTGTGTTTTTTAGTTGTTTTTTTTTAGTTGACTCTGTTCATAACCCACTGATTATATGGCTGATTTTCTTCATATATGCTCTCTCGTGTACACACACATACACACCCCAACTTTCACCTTAACCTAATCCTGACCTTAACCCTAAATCCAAGTCCTAACCCTAAAATAGACTCTTAAAGAAGTGAGGACTGGTCAAAAGGTGTCTCACTTTGCAAAAAGGTCCTCATTCTTGCAGTTAAATACTCATATTGGTCCTCACAAATATAGCTGAACAGGAACACACAAACACATCCACACACATGCATAAATCAAAAAAAGAATGCTAGTGCCCACACATAGGCACACGCACTTCCAGTACGTGTGCCTTTTCTCCATAGGCATCACCCTCGGAGTGGCATCGCTCTGCAGGCAGCGCCAGTCCCACACAACTAGCAGGGCTGGTTTGGAGGCCCTGAGCAACCCTCATCCCTGTCCCCTTAAATTAGCCACTGTGACAGCTTCTCCTCCCAGCTCTCCAAAGGGCCAGAGAAAAGAGAGGTGGGAGGAGGGGGTTGGACTAGCCAGCAGCAAAAAATGCCTGCTTTGTCTTTTAGAATAATGGTCTGAGGCTATTTTTTTTTTTTTTTAAAAGCGCACAGAATAACCTTCATTAATTTCATATCTGATGATGTATTCATTTATCAGAAAGCTAGCTCCTTCCGGCAGGGCATTAAGAGTGGCGTGCCCGTATCGCCACTCTTTGGGCTATTATCACCTTGAGGGCAAAGAAAAGATACAGAGGCTGCAATGTGGAGATATAAACATGTGCCGTGGACAGGGTCCATGTAATTCATTTGGTGTCCCTTGTGCTTTGTAAAGTGAGCAAGAAGAAAATGAACTGTTTTTGAGGGCCCTAGCTTGACTGTCGAAGGCTGTTTCCATTGTGTGTGTGTGTGTGTGTGTGTGTGTGTGTGTGTGTGTGTGCGCGCAGTGAGGGATGAAATACTGATTTTGTTCTTGTCACAGTGATTATTGTGCTGTATGTGTGTGTTCATATGACAGCTCTTACTGTCTGCAGTCTAAGTGTGTTTCCCCTACTGAGCAGAAATGTGTGTGTATCTAAAGGGTGTGGTACAGTCTTAAGAAACAGACAGATACAAGAGGCCTGTAAGAAAAGCAGAGCCCCCTTCTCTGTGCGTCTGAGTGCGGACAGGATGAGAACAAACGGCAGTGTGCAGCCAAGAGTCGCACGGCCACTCCATCACCGTGATGAGCCTTGTCATCTCTCTCTCTCTTTCTTTTTCTCTCTCTCTCTTTCCCCCCTCCCCACTTCTCTCCCTCCCACCACCTCCTTCTTCCAGCTCTGTCTCATCCACCCTCCACAGCAAGGGTGGGGTGTAAAGTTCATCCCTGCCTAATTTATTACCCAGCCTCACCTCCCTCTCAGCCCTGTACAGTCATTAGCTACACACACTGACACAGCACCCCTGCCCATATCTAACCCTCATTTATTGTCTTTTTACAGCAAGGAAGCAGCATCAATTAATTAGCCACTAAGTCGCACATCCATCCTCAGGATGTGCAGTCTGGGGGGGTAAGGCTGGTCTGGGCAGGGTTAGCTGGAAGTGGGTGAAAGGAGAGAAAGTACGTAATATTGGGGGCTTGTAAGTATTCAAGGACACATATGACAAACTGTATGTGTCAAATTTGCATAGAGTAGAACAGAATGACATTTTTCATCTACAAAAAGGAAGCAAACTGTTTTGCAATACTAAAAGGAGATTAGAGGATAGGGCTGAATGATATTGGAAAAAACTGTCATCGCAATATTTTAATTTTTTTGCACCATGCACTGCAATATTAAAGAAAAACAGGAGTTTTACAATTTCACCAGATATATGAAGCTTTTAACTTTGATAGCTCCATTTCCAAACAATATATCACTTTATTGATGATTCAGGTGATTTTAGAGGAGGGAATAAGGCAGGTGTTAAATACTCTGGTTGACTCAACAAGACACTATGGTATTCAATTAATACTCACCCATCAATGCAGGGTTGTTCATGATCGACACAATATTCATGATGCCCTTTGCTTACCCTTAAAGAAGGGGACTCGTCTGTGAACAAATCACTTGAGGGAATTTCCATGACAAAATTATAATTTAATTCAAGTCACTACTACTACTACTACTACTACTATCGGCTGCTCCAGCTACGGGTCGCCACAGCAGATCATCCGTTTCCATTTCTTCCTGTCTTCTGCATCTTCCTCTGTCACACCTGCCACCTGCATGTCCTCTTTCACCACATCCATAAACCTCCTCTTTGGCCTTCCTCTTTTCCTCTTCCTTGGCAGCTCCATATTCAGCATCCTTCTCCCAATATACCCAGCATCACTCCTCCACACACGTCCAAGCCATCTCAATCTTGCCTCTCTTGCTTTGTCTCCAAACCATCCAACCTGAGCTGTCCCTCTAATATACTCGTTCCTAATCCTGTCCTTCTTCATCAGTGCCAATTAAAATCTAAGCGTATTCAACTCTGCCACCTCCACCCCCGCCTCCTGTCTTTTCATCAATGCCACTGTCTCTAATCCATATAACATAGCTGGCCTCAGAACCATCTTGTAAACCTTCCCTTTAACTCTTGCTGGTACCATTCTGTCACAAATCACTCCTGACACTCTTCTCCACCCACTCCACCCTGCCTGCACTCTCTTCTTCACCTCTCTTCTGCACTCCCCGTTACTTTGGACAGTTGAGCCCAAGTATTTAAAATCATATACCTTTGTAACCTCTACTCCTTGCATCCTCACCATTCCACTGTTCTCCCTCTCATTCATACATTATGTATTCCGTCTTGCTCCTACTGACTTTCATTTCTCTTCTCTCCAGCGCATACCTCCACCTCTCCAGGCTCTCTTCAACCTGCAACCTACTCTCGCTACAGATCAAAATGTAATCCGCAAACATCATAGTCCACGGAGACTCCTGCCTGATCTCGTCCATTAACCTGTCCATCACCACTGCAAACAAGAAAGGGCTCAGAGCTGATCCTTGATGTAATGCCACCTCCACCTTGAACCCATCTGTCATTCCAACCGCACACCTCACCACTGTCACACTTCCCTCATACGTATCCAACACCAATCTTACATACTTCTCTGCAACTCCCGACTTCCTCATACAATACCACGCCGCCTCTCTCGGCACCCTGTCATATGCTTTCTCTAAATCCAAAAAGACATAATGTAGCTCCTTCTGGCCTTCTCTATACTTCTCAAATAACATTCTCAAAGCAAACATTGCTTCTGTGGTGCTCTTTCGTGGCATGAAACCATACTGCTGCTCACTAATCGTCACCTCTCTTCTTAACCTAGCTTCTGTTATGCTTTCCCATATCTTCATGCTATGGCTGATCAACTTTATACCTCTGTAGTTGCTACAGTTCTGCACATCGCCCTTATTCTTGAAAATCAGTACCAGTATACTTCCTCTCCACTCCTCAGGCATTCTATCACTTTTCAAGATTGTGTTAAACAATCTAGTTAAAAACTCCACTGCCATCTCTCCTAAAAATCTCCATGCCTCTACAGGTATGTCATCTGGACCAACTGCCTCTCCACTCTTCATCCTCTTCATGGCTGTCCTCACTTCCTCCGTGCTAATCCACCACACTTCCTGATTCACTATCCCCACATCATCCAACCTTCTCTCGCACTCATTTTCTTCATTCATCAGCCCCTCAAAGTACTCCTTCCACTTTCTCAACACACTCTCCTCACTTGTCAGCACATTTCCATCTCTATCCTTGATCGCCCTAACCTGCTGCACATCCTTACCAGCTCAGTCCCTCTGTCTAGCCAATTGGTACAAGTCTTTTTCTCCTTCCTTAGTGTCTAACCTCTTATACCACCACCAAGTCTCCTTGTCTTCCTTCCCCTGTCCTGATGACACACCAATTACTAGCTGTCTCCCTCACCATTACTGCAGTGCTTGCCCAGCCATCCGGCAATTCTTCACTATCACCCAGTGCCTGTTTTAACTCCTCCCTGAACTCCACACAACAGTCTTCCTTCTCCAACTTCCACCATTTGATCCTTGGCTCTGCCTTCACTTGCTTCCTCTTCTTGGTCTCCACAGTCATCCTACAGACCACCATCTGATGCTGCCTATGTTGCCTAGCTAAATTCTCCTGTTACCACCTTACCAGTCTCCAATCCCTTTGAGATCGCGCCTTCTACATAAGATATAGTCCACCTGTGTGCGCTTTCCTCCACTCCAATACGTCACCCTGTGTTCCTCCCTCTTCTTGAAATATGTATTCACCAAAGCCATTTCCATCCTTTTTGCAAATTCCACCACCATCTGTCCTTCCACATTTCTCTCCTTGACACCATACCTACCCATCACCTACCTCATTACCTCTGTTCCCTTCACCAACATGCCCACTGAAGTCTGCTCCAATCACCACCCCCCCCCCTTGGGTACACTCTACACCCCTTCATCCAACTCACTCCAGAATTCTTCTCTTTCTCTTTCATCTCACATCCAACTTGTGGGGCATATGGGCTGATAACATTCATCAATACACCTTCAATTTCCAGCTTCATACTCATCACTCTGTCCGACGCTCTCTTCACCTCCAGCACACTCTCCCCATTTCTCTTCCCATTTGCACCATGGTAGAAGAGTTTGAACCCACCTCCGATGCTCCTGGCCTTACTCCCCTTCCACCTGGTCTCTTGCACAAATAGTATACCTACCCTTCTTCTTTCCATCATATCAGCCAGCTCTCTTCCTTTACCAGTCATATTGCCAACATTCAAAGCTCTAACTCTCACCTCAGCACTCCTACCCTTCCTCCTCTCCTGCTGCGTCAGAACATGCCTTCCCCCTCTCCTTTTTCGTCCATCAGTAACATAGTTTCCACCGGCACCCTGCTGACCAACAGTACCAGTGGTGGTAGTTGGTAACCCGGGGCTCGACCAATACAGTATGGAAATCTGATTTATGATCCGCATATTTGATTTGGCAAAGATGTTATGCCGATGCCCTTCCTGATGCAACCCTCCCTATTTATCCGGGCTTGGGACTGGCACTAAGAATGCACTGGCTTGTGCATCCCCAGTGGCTGGGTTTTATTATGAAATCATTGGTTTTATTATGAAAATACGAACCTCTTAAATTAAAAACCTCTTTTAGAAGACATAAACAGCAGCCTTACATCAATTTCCTGAGTGGATTTTCAAATATATGAAATAAAAACAACTACAAATGTATTTTAAATGACCTTGGTAGTTTTTGGTTTTCTATCAGGAAGTCAAAAAAGTTCCTCCCCCCCTTTTTAGTCCCGAATTGTACCCGTCCAATAACACCACTCTACCAAGCCGTCCCGTTCAGTCGCCAGCCACTTCCTATCACCCGACAGTGAGGACTTTCGCTAGGGGGACGTAGCGCATGTGAGGATCACGCTATTCCCTCCAGTTCCCACGCTATTCCCCACAGTTCCCCCTCCTCCCTGAACAGGCGCCCCAACCAACCAGAGGAGGCGCTAGTGCAGCGAGCAGGACACATACCCACATCCGGCTTCCCACCCGCAGACACGGCCCATTGTGTCTGTAGGGATGCCCGACCAAGCCAGAGGTAACACGGGGATTCGAACCGCATTCCCCGTGTTGGTAGGCAACTGAATAGAGTGCTACGCTACCCGGACGTAGGCAACAGAATAGACCGCGACGCTACCCGGGCGCCCAAGTCAAAAAAGTTTTAGCATAACATGACTGATGGGCCCAATTTTCCTTACACTGTATCCAATGTCGATGTTGAAACACTATTGTTCAGCCCTATCAGAGGAGTATCAAGATTCAAAATAGCAGCGGCAAAACCAGGTGAATAGGTTGAGGTTTAGCATATAGCTTAACAGGTGCTTCAGGCTCTGTGTCCTTGTAAGGGCACGGCTGTGCAGTCCAGTTCTCTGGTGTTTACTCTCTCAGTCAACCAGCTGCATGTCCCTGTGTATAATTCCCTCATAAGTACGCTATAGATGGATATGGGTCCCTTCACCGCCGCTCCCTGTTCTATGATTAATGAGCAGCACTTGGAGCTGTATGTGCCGCTGCCTCACAGCCTCAACATGTCTTTCCGGCCCCGACATTTTGTATCCTCCGTGAAAAATGAGCTCCTTGGCATCGTTCATTATACGCTTTCACTGCTGGAGCTTTCCCATGCATATTCTCCTGTAGACTAAGCCTCTCTGCCATGCTTGTGCTGTGTGTGGGCGACCACGTCACTTTGTATCAAACTCACATGTATAAATCTAAGACAGCTATCCAATGAACCGCATGTTAGGGGGAACGACTTGACTGTAAATTGGGACTATTATAATGGGAGATGAGTCAAGGCAGAGGAAGAGCTGACAGCTAAAACAGGAAGGCTCTCGACGCTCCTGTGGAGGACACGCCAGATAGAAAGCCCCCGTAGCCACTTTTGTGCAATGCAGGCACACTGATGTGACAATAGGATCATTGTTCGCCCTCTGGAGTTGTAACTGTAATTTGGCCTGTCAGAATAAGGAGTCCATTTGTCTGATAATGCCAGCTGCAGTCAGTCATTTGACTGACTTCGACACACACTGATGTAAAAGCACACACTCACGCAACACACACACACACACACACACACACACACACACACACACACACACACACACACACACACACACACACACACACACAGGTATCAAACTCCATAATCTGCACGGACAAACAGCTCACCAAATTCGCAATCCTGCTCTGATAAACACACAGTAGTCATACCACGTCCCACGGATAAACACACTCCCTGCTACTCAGCACTCTCTCAAGGGCACGTTCCAATAAAGCGGCATTGGAAAACAGGCATCTGATGGATTGGACCCGAAGACAGCAGCACAGGCAAATCCTCTAATGTGGCATAAATAAGGCTGCCGCGCTCCGATAGCTCTCTACAGACAATGTAAATTATATTGTCAGGCGCAGTCACTTCCCCGCTTGCTGTGCAGCTAACAAGAGTCACCCGCCAAAGCCCGACAAGGAGAGAAGGAGCTACCGGTGGGGGGGTGGGGAGGAGGGGGAATTAATTAATGTGGCAACCTACCTACACTACTTGTCGCACGCCCATACACATCGCACAAACAGATGCACGTGCACGGGCTGATAGATGTGTGCAAGTACACACACACATGCATGCACGCACACACACACACACACACACGCAAGCAACTGCGTAGGTGTGCACGGCCATAAACAGATGCAGTCACACAAAGTATGCACGTACACACCCACAAATGTATGTGCCTCTGATTTATCTCCCTTGTTCCCATGTGCCCCCCCCCTTCCCCTTGCTCTCCCTCTCCCTGTGTTTCTCAGTGAAGGTCGATGCGACAGCTCGGCTCAGAAGCAGAGGTGAGCTACTCTGCCATTTTGGAGCTAAGCTCTCTACGCATCTGCCTGAGGCCCCCAGATAGCTGGGGGGCCGGGGCCTGACAAACACGACATGGAGGTGAGTAATGTGGAGTGTGATGTGATACGTTCACTTCCATCACTTCAGAACATCCCGCTGCCTCCTTGGAAGGAACTCACAAACAAAAGCTTAGCCAAGGACGGCGGGTTTAGCGTCAGAGCAACCCCTGGTGGGTTGCCCCTGCTCTCTGTCTATCCTCCTCACGCAGTCTTTTTTCTTCTTCACCAAACTTGTCCTTCCTGTCTCTTCCTCTGCGTACAGCTGCTCTTTGTCAGAATGAATCCAAGGCCTTGTCAGACACCAGCTGTTTTATCCTCGCCAAACCTACGTTCTCACAACGAGGCTCCACGGCTGTAAAAGAAATCTAAAGGGTCTGTCAGACTGATCCTGCTTTGGTATTCCCCAAATCCCCATAAAAGTGTAGTGAATATACCGCCATGTTGCGATGACAAGGTGCTTTATTTCTCCTGGTAATAGCATGTCTTTGATCGCAGAGCAATAAACATAGGTTATGGGCTTCAGTGACAAACAACTAAATAGAGCATGACCACATGTAAATGTCTCTAAAAAGCTGTGGTACACCGACCCAGACTGTGCGCGGCCCCTACAATTCCAGCACCGTGAGCAGACACATTCATAAAAATTGTGAAATTCTTAAGAAATAAACAACGTCTCTCAAACAGAGCCCTGCACGGGCCAAAAACTCTAGCCCTCGGCCCTAGCATGTTCAAGTCCTAGCCTGGTCCCAGCCCCACAAAGTCTGTAATTTTTCAGCCTGACCCGAAGCCAACACTAATATCACTTTAAGCTCTCTCTAATGCACGCAATCTCTGATACATGCAAACACCCACACATGGAGTGGTCAACTGTCATGTGTAATGCATGCGTAAATACGTATGTATAATATGTATAATATAATCAATGTAAGAATATTTCATACAGTGGCCTATCTTTGCTCTGTGCGTGGGTACAATGACAGGAAAGAAGTCAAAGGAGCCCGAGTACGACCCGTGTCCAAAATTGGCCCGAGCCCGGCCTGAATCGACTCAACGTGTCGGGACCGATCGGGACCTGACAGGCTTGCAGACCTCTACTCTCAAACACCCATATGCTCACAAACGCTTTAGCCCACAACCACCCCTTGCTAGCTTGCTACCGTGCACAGAAATAGCTTTGCCCTCTCTCTGTGTCAAACATTTCTTCCCATAGCCAGCTAAGAGTTTCCCAATGCTGACAGGGAGAATGGATGGCCTCCATTACGCCCTGCTACAAACACATTCCACCAGGATGAAGGGGCCGTAAATTATCCTGCAAGTGAGAAGCCCAGGCCACAGCCAAGCCAAACCCCCCCCACCCATACACACACAAACACACACACACACCTTTCTAGTTTAATGGGGTCGCCCATCTACAGCCTGCACCTCACTGAATCATATGCCTCCGTACAAAAACACACAACACTATATCTGTGTGCGCATTTGTGAGTGCGTTTGTGTGTGTCACCATGAGAAAGGGAGGCTCTATCATTAAACACCTGCAAAGTCCTTGAGCTCATCATCTGAAGAAGTAAGGTTGGCCAAAAAAAAAAAAAAAAAAAAGAAAATACAAAAAAAACAATACTGAAGAAGTAATAAATAAGGGCACGTGTTCCTTTGACTCGACATGGCAGAGTTGTGTTTCGTACGGTTTCGGGTATGACAGTCCACATACTGACACCTCCAACGCTGCAAAGCCAGAGGGCGTAGCTGCAGAAACATCAGCAGGATGTCAGGTCAAATTCAGTTCACATGACACAAGTGTTGTTGGCAGTTGGAACACCTTCAAAAAAGGCCGATACGTTCCCCCGTGGCGTTGTTAAATGTTAACTGTGTGTGTATGTGTGTGTATGTGTGTGTAAATCATTACTTGGAAATAGTAACATGTCAGCCAACCCTGTGTTCTCACCTGGTAAAGCTTGTTCTTCTGGTGTCTCAGTCTCCTCCCCATCTCACCTTCCAGCACTGATTATAATCTTGTTCCTCCCTTTTTGGCAAGTCGTCGGTGAGGCCCAGAGGAGAAAACCTCCCTCTGTGTGACTTGTCTGTCTTTCTTCTTCTTCTTCTTCATCTTCTTCTTCTTCCTGGTGATGTTTTTCCATCCATTTGTCTCTCTTGTTTCTCGTCACGCCTCGGGAAGATTCCCAGGAGTCCTGTTGTTTACGAATGGGGTCATGGGCTTGGGGATGTGTCTGGGTTCAACTTGAGTGTACTTGCTTGTGCATACGCACGTGCATGTTTGCATGTCAATACATACACTCCACAGATGCTTGTCGATGTCCACGTTTGGGTTTGTGCACACATCTCTTCTTTCATACACCTGTATTTTCCTTTTTTTCCGAGGACCCTTGTGCACTCCTCCACCACCCCCACTGCAGCCCCGAACCACCCTTCTCCCAGCCAGCTGCTGGGCCTTGCCTGAGGTGGAGTGGGCTTTGGTGACAGGTCACATTATACCTGGGCACTGACAGGGTGAAAGGGGTCAGTCACACTGTCAGGGGCCAAGAAGGAGTAGGAGGAGGAGAAAGGAGGAATGGAGCCCTTTCATCAGGTCATTTCTGAGTGACAGGTAGCACAGCTGTGTAACGGATGTGCATAAAGGTACACAGGGTGCTTGAGTCGACACAAAGATACAATCCCACGCATGACAGCATGCAAATGGATTCATTTCAGGAATGCACTTGAGTTTTTTTGGGGAGAATAAGTGAATGCAAGTTCAAAACGGGCTAAATCCCTCACAACATCATCAATCATTTACTACAAATCAGCTCCTTTTTATGTTCAAGCAATCTACAGTCTGAAATTAAATGTTGATGGACAGGATTTGAAAATGTCACGGATCACAGTGAAATGTTTTGGAAAACCACATCACTCTTTCAACAAAACTTTTGGGGAGGAGGCGAGAATGGGTAAACTTCCTGTCTCGCTGAGCTTTGAAGAGTCAGAAGCAGGAAACTCAGTGATGGATCACAACCAATCAGTGTTTCCACTGGTGGGCTTCTGGTGGTCATATTCATATCCTTTTCCTATAGGAGGGGTGCATGTAGAAAAACATCAAAACTTAAGCCTCTGTGACCTCTCCGTGGGCCGTGGTCAGGACAACCTGGTCATTTGTTTCCTACAGTCATATGCACATAATAATGTGTAGGACTGTACCAATGTTTTTTTTTCTAGTTAGCTGAAACAAACCAGCTCACAAACACCATTTGACTTAAATCAGATGGGACTGTCAAATATTCCTCAGTGAACTCAAGTTACAAAGCACAAGTGAAGAATTTCACTTAAAGAGCTCCTATCTACATTCCTCAGTTGTTCATTCCTCACTCACAATTAATTTCTGAGGTTCTGTAAAAGTGTTATTTCAGATAAATAATATTTAAAAAAATATATACTTAAATGATCAAGTTTGTACTCTGAAAGCTCAACTTTGTGTTTTATTTTGTAACACAAATTAAGATTTACTCTACCTTGCACGCATGGGTGCATGCCCATAGCCACTTTTCCAGTTTCTGTGACCTCTCCTTGACTCCCCTGGAGATGGCATGAAGATTGGCCAACATCGCCAGTCCTTTCCTGTCAGCACCATTGCCCCGTTTAGACTGTGCACATTCATCCGCCTGTAAATGTAGTAGCAGGTTTATTAGGCTGCGGTAAAACAATCCCCCATACTATGCTAGCATACTGAGACATCCAGCTCCCAGATGCGTAGACTCTGCTAAAAAAAGTAGTGTGCCTTTTTTTTACCAATGTCTGTGTGTACATGTGTGTAAGTTTGTGTTTATTTGTGTCCTCCCCTTCTCTCACCAATCTAAATACAGGCTAGTTTGCCAAATGTGTGATTAACATTGCTCTGATGCAGTTCTTCCCTCAGTAAGAATTAACATTACTGATGATTAGCCCCACTACACAATTGTTTGATACCTAACATGGGATTCAAAAATTGTCCCCTAAAAACAATGGGCCTCACGCAGCAAGGGTTGTGATGCACAAATCTGTTAACGATTTAAGAAATCTTGTGGCATTTAGCAATTTTCTCTTAATTTTGACCCCTTTAAGGTATGGTAACAATATAAGAGTGGCGTCCATGTTTTCCTTTGCAGATGTACTGGATTGCATTTCAAACTTCAGATTCAGAAATACTGATTTTCAACGTCCAATATAATGCGTGCAGATGCAACATCTTAATTTATAACTTTGTCAGTTCTGACAGCAGATCTTGATTTCTGAACGTACTTTTTTTTTCTTTTAACATCCTGTTTTCTCGATGCCTCAATGTAAATGGAGTCCCTGATTAGCTATTTAGCTTCCTCTAATCTTTTTTTTCTTTGATGGACTAGCCGCTCAAAACAATTTATCCTATAAACTGTATGGTGGTCTTCTTAAGGCATCAGCAATCCTGACTGAAGGTTTGCTCATGCAATTCTCACAAAAAATGTTTAAAAAGGAAATTTAACAGAATGGTTTGAGTGTTATCTCGTGAAGCGGCAATGTGTAGCTAAGTTAGCTACTGAGCTAGCGAACAAGCCATTCTGTGTAAGCAAGGTAGCTTCTGAAGTTTTAGCAAATAAATAAAATAACAAGCTAGAAAAATAAATGTTAAAGGGTTCATTCAGAATTTTTGAAGTATTTTCCTCTGTTTTCCATCCATCCAGCCATTATCCAAACCGCTTATCCTGCTCTCAGGGTAACGGGGATGCTGGAGTCTATCCCTGTAGTCATTGGGCGGCAGGCAGGGAGACACACTGGACAGGCCGCCAGGCCATCACAGGGCACCATTTTATTAGTTTAAAATATAGAAAACAAAATAAAACACATTCCTATTAGCTTTAGCTCAAGTTACAGCACATTCTTTGCTGCAACATGTCTTTACAAGGCTCAATGAACAGTACAAGCTCTACTGTACTAAAGGGTCTCTGCATTCCAGTCTGTATTTTCCTATCTAGAATTTCATATTACAGCAACTATATTCTGCGGTTTTTGTGATCTTGACTCATTTGTTGAACGGTTTGCCTAAAAATCCTCTGTTTTACTCTTTCGAATATTGATGAGCCATAGATTTCATCTACAAGCTCATCAATGCTGTATTTGACACACAATTCCTGCTAGCCAGCTGTGTTGCAGTACAAGTCAACAGGGAACAGTTGGATAATTCTCATCTAGTTAAAAAGGCACTTAACAGTTTACCCAAAGACAACATAATATACTTCATCATGGTGATTTGCATGTTCATTTATTGCTAATTCTCTTAGTGTTTGCTGGACCAATGTCATTTGATGTGTACAT
>NC_079211.1:134834892-134872392 GCF_029633865.1 Lampris incognitus | reverse complement strand
CCATTTGACTCAGAAATGAAATAATTTGTTTAATCTAATTTTGCATCATAACTCGTTGTTGTTACCGTAGCTCAATTTTTTTACTTCCACATCAATGAACTTGCTATCCCCATTTCTATCCCCTCGTACTGTTTGTGTTTAGCAGTGTTATTGTTATATTTCCCAACACTGATTAAATTGTGGTTGAGTAAAAGCAAACATTTATTCATTTTAGTTACCATTTATTTCATCCCCTGTTACTCAGTTTCTACAAACCTAAATACTGACTTACATCAAAGCTGGGATGAGAACAGATGCTTCCCTGCCCTCTGCAGTTGCCTCCATGGTACCCCAACTGTCTAAGATGACTTCTTCCTTCATTTCGTAAACAGAGAAAGATGTAAATAGTATCGCAGCTTGATGAAAGCTTATCATTGTGAGCGTAGCCGGCCTAGTGGATGTGGATTTTCCTTAAAAAAATAAAAATGCACGTGGTAATCTGCATTTTATTAGCATTTCCTGCCTCATCTGCATTTTTCCAACTTTGATTGCAAAAATAAAGCCGGGTGTAAATAAAACCCGGCTAAGTCATATTTAAACATGATCCAGATTCGAGACAGCATCTGCTGTGAAACGGTCAGGTGTAAAAGGGCCCTTAGTTTAACTGTTTGTTTTATTTAAAGTTGAATTTGTGAGAAATAAACACAATTTCTAACTTGGATACCGTGTTTGCAACCAGTGTAAGATGGCATATCAACCAAAACAATGGAGATTTGTGCTCGACGGTAGCGATCCATTGTGTAGGCGCACCACTAAAACAACATACTACGTTGCCCTAACAGGAGTGGCAGGAATTCTTCTCTTACCCTTTTATGAACTGCTCGCTTTTCAAACACAGAATCTCTGCAAGTATGGAAGGAGATTCTGGGGAGAGAGGAGGGGAGGAAAAGCCACACACACAGCAGGCGGGGTAATTAAAAAGTCTAAGACAAGACTTTCTCTGTAAGGTAAAGCCGTCTCCCTCCCTCCCTTCTTCCCTCCCCACCTCCTCCAGCTCCCTCTTGACCTGCTCACTCCCATCAACAGGCCGTAAGTTTTTAATCATGCTGAAATGATTTATTCAAACGTCAGGCAAAGTGTCACCTCACTTCCTTTCATTTTTCAAAATGTTTGTGTTCTTTGCGGGATGAAAAATGTATCTTCAGACAACCTCAATATGACTAATTAACTTTGAGATATCAGAACCAGATGTCGGGTTGAAGTAAGTTCTTAACAGGCAGCCAAGAGAGCCGGCCTCCCTCCCTCCTCCAACAATCCTCCCTTCTCTTTCCATTCCTCACCGCCTTCCTTTGCCCGTCAACCAGCGCCTTCTCGTATCCCCAGTCCCCTACCCCCATCCACACCACCCATCATCACCGTGTTGAATCATGAGCTACTGCATCTCAGCTTTTTTTATACAAAGCACCTCATGAACCTGGCATCTAATTCATTCACTCACAAACTGACATTTAGTCATTTGTTTAGCCGTACCGTCTGTGTGGATGCGGGAATGAGTTGTAGCAACGCCTCCAAAAATGTTTACAAGTCTGTCTAAAAATGTACCCTTGTAAGACAATAAAGATGCCGAGTTTTCTTTTAACTAACATTATCCTTACTGGCAAGTAAATTCACAAAAATACCTTTTTTTTCTGCAACCCCACCAGTATCCTCTCTTAGTCTCCCCCTGATATTCTATCACTTGGTATTGTCCACGTGGTTTCATTTGAGGTCGGATTTCACAGAAACACCATCGACAGAGATGCAAGTAAGACGTGCTCCATCACCTTTCTTTTTATAGAAGTTTTTAGGTCTTTCTGGTGTGTCAGCTTGCTTTTCTGTGTTGTTGGTTAGCTAAAAACGCGATCGCCTCTATTAAGCCGCTGTAAAAGCATCTGTTTTACAATGTCTACGTTAAGCGCCCAGTAAGGATATAATGTAAATGATGCGAAACTTTAGCTACTTAATTAAAAATGTGCAGTCAATACTAGAACTACTTCCAATTACAAACTTAAGACAATGAACCCATATTGTTCTGTTCACAACAAAGTCACCTAGCAGTTGTGCTTCCCAAATGATGCTGTCTGTCCATGTTAAGGCCCATTGTACCTTAAAAGTCTGACCTGTACCAAGTTGGAAATATCGAGTTATGAAGTTTACCTCCTCATGCCCCATATTTACCTCCTCCTCCACTCTGTCACTCATCAACCCCACCTAATTTACTCTCTTCTATGCCCCGACCCGCTGGCTCACTCCAGCCCCCATCGGCTCTGTTCCAGAATATAACTTTTATTTAAGTATTGGGAGAAGGCCTGGTATGAGTAACCAAACACCAAGTGAGTAAACTTGTGTTTTAGAGACCTTAAAAAACACGAGGGGACGCTACTTTTAAACTCACACTTCTCTTTCTTCACAGCTAATCCTAGACAAATGGCCTTTTTATGATTTATGTCACTCTTTATTTCCGCCCGATGTCAAAATTGTCCAGATTAGGAGTCTTAAGTGGGATATGAATTCTGTTCCTCTGTACTCTGGCTCAGACGGAGATAATGTTTCAAGTTGGAACGGGATTGAGAAATCTTCTATCCCTGCAGAAATGCCTTGCACAAAAAAAAAAAAAAAAAAAAGCCGAGGGCCCTGCAGGAACATTGCAGTGCTGACACTTTGTCAGTTTGCCATGAGTGACGTCTGATCTGTACAAATTTCAGTACTAATAAATCTACCTGTCAGAGCTCAGGACTTGAAAGGGCCGCAGCCCCGCGGCACAGCTTTAACACAACTTGTGTTGATGAAATTCTGTAGGCTGGTGAATTATAGCTGTCAGAAAAACGCCCACATCAAACCCGAAGCCCTGGCGTTCCTTCTTTTTTTCCCTCCGCTCTCTCAACACTCATATATTGCTCATTCACTCCCCCCCCCCTCCTTCCCTGCTGCCTCTCCTTTCCAGACGTCTCTCTTTTCCTCTCTCCTGGTCTTTCTTAGTACTCGGAAAATGAAACATAGACGTCCTTTCATGGCTGGGTGACCATTATTACATCGTTTTGACACCCCTCAACCCCCGCGTCAACCGTCTTCCTCTAACTCCCCTTCAGCGGCGATCTTCCTGCTCCTCCGTCGTTTTCATCTTCGCCCCTCCAAAACAAAGGCTTTGGTTTACTGACAATAAGTTGTTAGGGGCGACGGGCGTGACACGTCTGCGATCTCTCATGCACCTGGCGCTCGGCCAGCTGAGTAAGAGGCGCTATGTGATTGGCTGGCTGGGGATCAGTATACGGCTCTGTCAAAGGCGATCAGTGTCACCGGCCCGGGGTTAAACGGGGTGGAAGGTGGAAACGCGCCGCCCGATTTCACGAGGATGTATTTTATTTTATTTTTTTGTTTGTTTTGTTTTTGTTTTGTTTTTTAACGTGGGTGATTTCTCTACCAAAAGACCCTCAACTTTCCTCCCTTTCTCCTCCTCCTCCTCCTCTTCTTTTCCAGGTCCTCCCATAACCACCTCCTGCAGGCCTGACGCCCTCCCACTGCCTTCCTCTTTTCCACAGTGACCGGATTTATTTCTGTTTATCTTTGATCCTGGACACGTTTGTTCCTCTTCTCCTTTTAACCCGGCAGAGGTATCCTGTGGGCCATAACTCAGCTGGGACTGTTTAGACACTTTGCTGCCGCCGCTAATTTCCTTGTAAACTTTTCAGCGGAGCGGATCACATTTGCCACTTTCAAAGACCTGTCGCCGGCGTGAGTGATTCGTTTGATTCCCAGAAAGGAACGGCAACCCTGCGTCTGTTGATTTGAATGTCAAAAGATTCTGCGTTTACATATGGGTGGTACCCTTTTGGTGCAGTGTGATGAGTCATTGGCTGTGCTTCCTTCCAACTTTCAACTAAATTTCAAGCGAATAATTCAGTGTTGCGTAACAAATCGTGCAAATTCAGATGCATTTCCGTCAGACCTGTCTGATAAAAAGCCCTGTGTGTACTTTTACATGCCCTGCATCATATATCAACACTTCGACACCCAATGGCAGAGATGCACCAGTTGCAATGGAGAAATTTAGCAAGAGGTTAATTTCTGTTTGCATTTCATTGTTCTATTTCTACCACAATTTATCGAATTAATGTTCATCCAATACATTTATCCACTTAAGTGCACTAACTTGTATGTGCATTTTGGGGATTTCATATTCAATATTTTCTGTTTCCATCAAGCTTTTATTATTTCCAGCCATCCATTATCTGAACTGCTTATCCTGCTGTCAGGGTCGCGGGGATGCTGGAGCCTATCCCAGCAGTCATTGGAGCCGCTCTCCGGCTGTCTCCATTCACAGCCTCCGTGGCTTTTCTCTCGCTCATTCTTGGCTGCCCCGTTCCACCTTGCATGTGTCAGTCAGTCTGTCCAGGGCCCAGCTTCACTGCAGAATAAAAGAGCAGTTTGTTAGTTGGCCACCTGAGGCTGATCACTAATGAGCCTCGCTATTGCATCGGCTCTCCCCTGACCCCTGTTTTATTGTAACAGGTGACCTGCCATGGATTGTGATGGGCTACCTGGAAGATCAGTTCCCGACAGCCTTTTGGTACCAGTAATTGTCATCTTGCCCGGTTTGAGTGTTGTGTCTCACTCGATACAGCTGGTCTCTAATAAGTGCAAAATATGGAGGAGTGAGCGAGGCGTTCCAGTGCACCCGTTGACCATAGATGGTCATCACACGGTCAAAGGCGAAGCACAATGAGTCATCCCTTGTCAGCTTGATGGGGATAGCCTCTGTTGAGCGGGCCACCAGAGCCACGGTTGACTCCCCCTTGCCTGATTCGGAAGAGCTTGCATCACCACTGAACACCACGCACCACTCACTCCACCCTGGCTGTTGCTCTCACGGCCCCCGCTGTCTCCCTCGCCATTTTATTAAACTGCTGCTAATTCAAGCCTAATAGAAGGGGTCATGACAGGCGTGAACTAACCGCGGCCTGTAATCAATGTTTTTCCCCACGATATTTTATGTCAATAGCCACCACCAGATACTTGTTAATATCCCCATGCACATATCAAATTTCCACCCATGACACCTCTACCAATGCCCCGAGCCAAACCAGGCCTTGATGGATCAGCATCTGCATGCAGCCTGTGTCTACTGTGTTCTGATATAGCCCCCCTTGCATACGTACCGGCACGCTATGTCTCCCTTCCAGACCGAGCGAGTGGGTTGGCGGGCCAAGAACCCAGCCCACCTGGCCCACCTCCATTAATGGACACTCAGTTCGCCAGTTGCCCAGCTTTCCACACCACCAGCACTCCTGAACTGATGTTCAAGGCACCCCCAGTGGGTCTGGGAGAGCTGAGGCTAAAGCTGGGCCCTGTAGAGAAGGGAAACGGGAGGTGTAAGAGTGGGAACACGGTGTAGGTGTTATGGACTGCTGCATGGAGGTGTGTGTGAGCATGTGTGTGGTTGAGTCCTGGATCAATCTCCTCTGTGGGACTGGGATTAGGCAGACTGCTGGCACCGGCTGCCAGTCCCAGACTGGAAGGGCGAGGTGGTCTTCCACCAGGGTTACGGCCCTCCCCAGGTCATTGGCACTGCACCTAGTCTTCAGTTGTATGGGGCAGGCAGGTGATGAACTGCTCCAGTGCCACTAGCTGAATGACGTGATCAATGCCATCTGGGCCTGGTTACAGCCACCATCTCGCCGTGTCATGGAGCTGCCATGCTAGCATGAAGAGACGTCTGCTGACATTCTCCAGGGCAAGAGTCCTGAACCGGTATTGATGTCTCTCTGACGTGAGCCCCACCCAGTCCAGGACGGCTCACCCAACAGAATAGTAGTTCCCCAGGGAGAACGACTGTGTGCAGTGGCTTGCGCCTCCCCGGTGAGCAAGGGGAGCCCACACATAGCCCATTCCTCCTCCAGCCACCCACACGCCGACGTTGTGCTCTCGAAGAGGGCTAGAAAAGCTTCAGGGTCGTCGGCAAATGTCATCTTGGGGAGGGTGATCTGGGGGCAAGGAGACAGGAAAGCATCCAGATCATCTCCGTAGGCAGCCGGAGGGGAGCGCAGCAGCTCCCTCAGCCAAGCCCTGTTTTCTGCCTGCTGGGCAGCAAGTCCCTGCAGGACTTGTGCCTGTTGTTGTTGCACTTCAGTGAAACAGTAGAGGGCTTGCCCCAGCATAGACTCCTGTTGCTCCATCTCTCCCACCTGTACGAGCCACCACTGTGGCAAGGCTGTTGCCGTGAGGGTTTGAAATAGAGGGACAGACACATGGTAGGTGGTGTAACAGAGGCTTTACTTAGGTTTCAGAACCAGTCTTTTTACCCCACATGGGCCGGTGCGCTCAGGTGCCGGAGCCGCTCTCCGGCTGTCTCCGTTCACAGCTTCCATGGCTTTTCTCTCTCTCTCACTCTTGGCTTCCTCGTTCTGCCGTGCATGTGTCAGTCAGTCTGTATTCAGGACCCACATTCACTGCAGAATAAAAGAGCAGTTTATCCTGGGCTGATCACTAATCAGCCTCGCTCTCGCGCATCAGCTCTCCTTCTGCTTGCAGCCGAGGCTAAACCTCACCCCACTACCACAGAGGGAAACTAAGTTATTGACCATTCAGTCAAAGAGCCTGCGAAAGTGCTGCTTTTTTGTCATTCAAACACATTTTGCAAAAAAAAGCAGAACACATCGGGGTAACTTGTTTGAGACAGACAGACAGACAGACAGACAGACAGACAGACAGACAGATTCAATCACTACAACAGCCAATAGGTTGTCTGAAGACATGCGAGCCCCACCCTCTCATCTTAAACCACTGCACAGGAATTAATGGTAAAATAATTAAAGTAAGTGCAAATTGCACTAACCACTTGAGACAGTTTTACTTTCATCCCAACATCACTTTTTCCCCCCCTCCAACAAATTATGTACACCTTGGAGTCATATCACATCAAACTGAGCGAGCAACAGAAATGTCTCCATTTATTAACCCCATGCTGAAACAACAGCGGCGATTTGCACCACACAAAGCCAGCACAGCAACGCGTCAATCCATTTACTTGCCAATCACCCGGTGTCTCATCAGGAGCCCGGCTGTGACTGACAGCCCGTGTGATCTCTCTTAAAGGGCTGGCAAGAACACGACAAACGGCCCCATCTACAGTGATTGGCACGATAAAGACGTCCCGAAGCGCCACTGTCACTCATTCAAGTTCCAATGCGATGAATCAACGTGAAACTCTCCACATCTACTTAAGTTGGAAAAAATTGGGGGGGAAAAATAAGAGTATGCTGATGGTGCACTGACTAACCAGTAACCTATGGTAAAGGGCCAGTTCAGAGGTCATCTCCCCCGGCAACTGGCTGAGAAGTGACCTGTTTAAACTAACACACCGAGCCCCCTCATGCTTCACCTCTCCAACCTTCTCACCTCCCCCCCCTTTCCGTCCCCCGCCCCTATATAACGCCGTGACCTCTGACTGACCTGTCAAACCCTTGGCTGAGGTTACTCTAAGGTATACCCCCCACCCACCCACCCCACCCCACCACGCTTAATTCTGCCCCCCCCCTTCCCTCCCAAAGTCTTACACCCTGTGTCCCTCATACACCTGGTTCTCATTTCTCATGTTTCACTTTCAATCAGTGCTTCAGATGAGACGGCATCTGTGTGTGTGTGTGTGTGTGTGTGTGTGTGTGTGTGTGTGTGTGTGTGTGTGTGTGTGTGTGTGTGTGTGTGTGTGTGTGTGTGTGTGTGTGTGTGTGTGTGTGTGTCCATGTGTGCGTGTTGTGTGAGAGACAAATAACCGGGGCAGAGGGCTGAGAGGGTTTGACTGCCAACTTGAAACCAGTAACAATTACTGTCCGAGAAAATTTACAGTTACAGCAGTGAATTGGCTTTGAAATACAGATAAGGTATTCTTCAGCAGCTGGTGAGCAAAGCTCCCTGGCTCAGCGGGGAAGGAGTATGTAAAGCAAGATAAGGAGTAAAATGTTGTGACAGGCCTGCCAAGCGCCACTAAGAGTACATCCACGCTAACGTGGAGAGATTCGAAAAACGCGTCTGGTTCTCTCCGTCTTGGCCTTCGAGCCACGCTGGGCTGAAGCGTATCCGAAACCCTTCTCCAGGGTGCATAAATCTGAAAACGACGGTCTTGCGTCATAGTGTGGACGTCGAAAATGGAGGCTTCTTTCCAAAAATGCCAGCGTAGGATCGTCATGTGACCTCGCCATCAAGCTGCCAGCTGAAGTTGCACACACAAGCCCTAAAGAAAGAAAACTTGCTACTTGTTTTGGCCATGAAAGCAGCATTTTCACATTTCTCTAAATTAGTGCAGTCTAACATGAGGTTTTGGAAAAAGAAATAAGGCTGCCGCTGTCTGGACACCCGGTAACCTGAGGTCCACGTCTATCTAGGTGTTGTTGCATGTCTTTCATCGGCAACGGCTGCTCACAGCGGTGTTATTCATCCTCCCATAGTTTGGTGAGTAAGCTAATACTTTAGCGGTGTCACCGTCCACTTGGAAAGGTCAGATTCGCTATCTGTGTCTTGTGAAGAGGCCTTGTCACATGTGAGGGTTAATGAGGGTGTCTCCTAGCTGGACAGATGCCCTGTGACTGACCTCCCTTTCTGTCCTCCTCTCAATCACCCCTGTCTCCTCAGACACCTCTCCTCTCCTCCCTCCACCTCCTCCACTGCAACAGGAGAGGAGCAAGCTGGTGGTGGTGGCGGCAGTGGCGGTGGTGGTGGTGTTTGGGGGGCGGGGTTCTTATGCTGAAAGAGCCCAAAGCGGGACCCCCTATGCAGCATGTGAAGCCTAATCTTATACATATACACACATACATCGGGGCCCTGTGTCCGCCTGTCTGGCCCTTCATTGGTTACTCATTAGTCATCAGGCAGATCAAAGAGCAGCCCCAGGAAGTGAAAGGACCCTGACAAGGCGGGCTGCATTGAGCTGACAAGCCATCGCTCATCCTCAGCTGACATCAAGGACACGCTTCCCATCTCACTAGCATGCCTCCCCAGCCATTCCCCATGTGTTGTTTTTTTTTTTTTTTTGCACTGAATTTCACCGTGCTCATTCGTTTGTTATTTGTTTTAACAGGTGTTTACATTCAGAGACTTATTTAAAACAGTCCCAGCCGAACAAGAAGCATCAACGACGTGAGTTTTTATGGCTTCCCACACAAATAGATCATCGTTTTCACGGATTCTGGCAGTTCACAAATATGTGGCCTCTCGGGTCAAAGGTCACGAATCCTCAGCATCCCAACAAAACCAACTTTATGTCTGTTAGCCGACCTTTCAACCGTAAACATTAAAATCAGTTACACACACTGAATCACGCCAACGTAGGAGACATCACGGCCGCCCCGAAAGACGAAAATCAAAGATATTTCAACAGTTGGGCTTCATTTATCAATTTTAACCGAGAGCAAAACGCACACAGATACACAAACCTTCTGTTTGTTGTTCTTTCTTTCTTTTTCTTTTCCGCTACCATAACACCGATCTGACCTACTTTCAAACTAACCCACTGCCACCGTATACATTGTGCAATATGTTTGTGTTGTGTTTATGTACGGTATCACCAAATACACAACAAAACAAAACGTACATTTCAAACAAAAGTATAAAAATGAGTTCCCTCACTTGAACGTAACACAAAGCCAAGATCCTGAGCTCTCAGCCAGATTTCACCACGGCGGCTACACGATAGCGCTCACCTAGCTAAGCATATGCCCAGTTAAATGTAGCCCACATTTCCACCAAACTGCTTAATTACCGCATCGTTGTGTTATCACCCAAACAACTTTAGTGTCTAGGATACACAACGTAAGTCCATATATGCTAGAATATTTTTAATTGCTTTTGTTTTTAGCTGTGGCTATTTAGCTCCCCAGCTAAGAGGTCCAGCCATCTACGAGATTTAGATGTTCACCTCTCCACCAAATTTTGCCTTGACTGTTCACAGCGTCTTTAAGACACCTAGTCAGTGTATTTTTTATTAGCGAGCCTACAGACCAGCGATAGAAAACTGTGCCATGTGGTAATTATACCGCCGTAACAAAGTTATCATGTTTGACCTGTGTGAGAGAGGTGAATTGGCACACACACACACCACCCCGAACCCTCCTCCCTACACCTCCCACCGTCAACCAACCAACCCTGGACTGTCTGCAGGGTGACCCTTTCGCTGCGTGACTGAGCCTCCCCTGCCACACAGGAGGCATCAATTACAGGTCCGGGCCGTCCCAGTGTCACAGCACTGTAATTAATGGGCTCTCCCGGAGCTGTGCCATGGGGCCTGGCCTCACCATGAACTCCACAGGAATTCAGAGACAAACACACATGTATACACACACACACACACACACACACACACACACACACAGAAGGTACACAGACGCGCACAAACAGAAGGTGCATGCACGCGCACACAAAGCGCACACAAGCATCCAGTCCCGCACAATTGTTTCGAGACCTAGGCTCTCAGCCTGTTTAAACACAAATGCTCGAAAACACGCTCGTAAAAGCTTACAGAAAAACATCTGAAGTCATGTCACTGAACATCTGTGTTTAAACAAGCACACACACCCACGCACAAATATATGTGTCCAGTCACACACACACACACACCCACACACACACACACAGGAATACGCTCACTCATGGTCTCTCAAACACACACACACACACACACACACACACACACATACTCACACACAGGCATACACACACACACACACACACACACACACACACACACACACACACACAGGCATACGCTCACTCATGGTCTCTCAAACACACACACACACACACACACACACTCACACACAGGCATACACACACACACACAGGCATACGCTCACTCATGGTCTCTCAAACACACACACACACACATACTCACACACAGGCATACTCACACACAGGCATACACACACACACACACACACACACACACACACACAAAGGGCCGGTTCCCTGCTGTTTTGGTTGCTGCATTTGTCAATCAGTCAGACAAACAGAAGAGTAAGGTCTTCCAGGTCACAGGGTCATGGGATCCTCTGGTTTCTCTGATACTCTAGATCTCAGCATGCACGCACACACACACACACACACACACACACACACACAAACACACGCCCCGTATCCTCCTTTCAACTCCTTTTCCTCCTCTTTCGCCCTGGACTCAGTCGACATTGAGGCAGTTTCCTCTGGATTCTTCCTGTGGCAGAAACACTTGTCTTGCCGCCTCTTCCTTCGGGTCCTGCTCTTTTCATTCATTCTCCCGTCCCCCGCTCTCTCCATCTTCCTTTCTCTTGCTCCGTCCTTCAAGCAAACATCACCCCCGGAGCTGAGACTGAGCGTGACCCTGCCTTTATTGTTGCAGTGGTGATGCAGAGGCACACACACACACCATCACACACACACACACACACACACACACACACACACACACACACACACACACACACACACACACACACACACACACACACACACACACACACACACACACACACAGGGCAGGGATTGTCACCCCAGTGATTAAAGAGCGCATGTTTTCAGTCAAACGCCTCAGAGGGGAGTGAGCCCAGAGAGAGAACAGGAAGGAGGGAGCGGCAAAGAGGAGGCGTGGGGAGGGAGTGATAGAATAAGGAACGAGAAGGGGGGGGCGAAGAGAGAGAGAGGGGGGGACACAGAGACAAGTGAGGAGATAAAAGGTTCAGAGTGACTCCCAACAGCCGAGGAGGGGTGTGTGTGTGTGGTGGTGGTGGGGGGGGGGGGGAGAAAAAGAGGGCTTGTATTTTGTACCGTCAACATTTTACCGGAGCAGCGTTTGGACCACCTCACGTGTAACAAAGTGCAGCAGGGGGATTTCTCCCTGGCAGCCGAGGAAGGAGCGAATAAAAAGAGCGGGTTGTTGAGTTACGGCTGCAGGAGGAGAAAAAGAGAGTCATAGATGTGACATTTTGACCATTAGACCTCGCTCCGCAAAATATTATTTTTATTAATTTGAACAGGAATCGGTTTCTCCTACAACACTCGCGAGGATTAAAACAAACAGGGCCCGTGGAAGCGCCGGGCAAGGGAATAAATAAATGAATAGCGCGCTTGCCTCCATATTTTATTTAATGGTCACCTCCGAGAGCTATGGGCCCCTGTGTTAGGCGGCCAAGCTAAACACTTGGAAGTTTGCTGAGCCATAAATTAACGGTTTGACAGTCAAAAGTGTTCAAACTAATTTGTCAAATCTCCGTTACTTTTTTTTTTCTTCCACCGTTTAAATTCATTACAGCAGTTTTTTCTTTCTTTCCTCGGAGTTTCTGGAGATGTTTTTCTTTTTCTTCTCTCCACGCCGCGCGGAAAGGTTGGAAGGCCCCGAAGAAGCCTTGGCCCGTGCCGCATGCGAGTGCGCCGCAGCTGAAATACATACACTGAAATACATTAACTGAAATATTCTCCTGCTTCGGACCCGGGCTTGGATTAATTCCCACCCGTTTACAATTAGTCTCCACGGGTTGCTGTCAGGAAAACCGCCTCCAAGGAACCTCCAGGCCAGGGGATGGCTTCTCACACGCACAACTTATCTTTTTTGTTAATTTGGCAGTGGCTCTCCGCTGAAGAAGGATGATTACGATCGACAGGTTGTTGCCAAACATGCCAGCGCAGAGTAAACACAGTTGATGCCTTTGGCGCTGAGCTTCGAACAAACAAAATGTCACGTTGGCCAGGCCGAGAGAGGAGCGAATCGAGGCGATGCCGAGATGCTGACTCAAAACTCGGGAGAAAGTACATAACCCGCAGGGCCACGACACAGGGCCCGCGTTGGATTTTCTCCCACGAGGAAGAAATAATAATACCTTCAGCAACGTTGCTCAAACGGCCTCCACTGAATCCCCTTAAAGGAGGCTGCACGTGCATTTTTCTGAACGGCGCTAACGAGGATGGCTTCGCCACCATGCGGGAGCGATGTGCAGGGTGCAGTTGCGCCGAATTTACAGTGGCGTTAGGCAACAGAAAGCGCAATCGACAGATAATATAGGCAGCTAAAAAAAAAACAGTTCCCACTTGAGTCACTAATACGTATTCCTCCACCCATCACCACCTCATTTCCCTTCTTCTTCTGATGTCTCTCGTTCGGTGCAAGACGAATCGCGGCCCTAATCTCGGCCCATCACGTTCACTTATTCACCGAGATGTTTTTTTCCAACCACACCCACTGTGTGTTTGTGAGGGTGCATATGTAAAGGATATATGTGTGTGTAGTGTGTGTTTACAGTATGTATGCACACATGCATGCACGCATGTACATATGTGTGCACGCTTGTCCATACATATGTATTACCCAGGGAGAGAGACAACCGCACGCGTATGAAATCCAGCAAACCTCCTCTAATTCCTGCTCCACTTCATGGCTCTCAGATGCATGTCATACTCCGGCTACACAAACCATCCTTTGTCACTGGCAGCAGCCTTTGATCAGGATGAATCGGATTCCCTGTCTAGCTGGAGTACTGGATCTGCCCCGTACTGCTGGTGGGGCTGCATGGGATTTCACCTTCCAAACACATGTGCACGCACACACACACACACACACACACACACACACACACACACACACACACACACACACGACTGCCTTAAAGTTGGACCAAAATCAGAAGTCAGATCCAACTTTTTAACTTTCCATGTCTAAAAACCTTGGAGATGATATAATAAAACATTCATCAACTTTTTTTTAAATTATTTGTAAATGACATAGTGGTGTTTTTATACCTTTATTATTCAACAATGGTCTCAGAAACTGTCAGGGAGTGGTCTAGTTATGAATATTCATGAATTGACGTTTGAGTGGCAAGTACCGTCAAGGGGTGGTGGTGAGGGTGGGCGGGGTTTCGTAATTTGATGATTTGATCTGATTGGCTGCATGTTAATGAGTGTCTGACGACATGACGGCTCTCGTGAAATAAAGCATGGCTGAACTGGAGGGGATTCTTTTACAAAGAGAAAAATAGCAGAATTGAATTCTACTTTTTATACTTACATGTATACATAATTTGTTTCGTTAGAAAGGGACGGTACAAAATACCCGACAATTAATGTAATACATTGATGTTGGAAAATATCGGTGTTACAATTTCTGCGTGACTTTAACAGCGCTGAATCCTCTTCACCGACACATCCACATAGTTGTGCTCGTGGAATCACACGCATGGAGTAACTCAGCACAGCTCTCCTCTAAGTTTACCCTGAACTTGTGACCCCCCCACCTCACCCCACCCCTCACCCCTCACCCCCCAACCCCAACACACACACACACACGACCCCGGAGGGATGTCTTTACAGCAGGCCCCACTGGGTGAGTGACAGCCAGGTGGGGGGAGATTAGCGAGCTGCAGGAGAAGAGAGAGGGAGAGAGAGGGGGGGGGGGGAAGGAGGCGAAGTTTCTGGGGTCAAACGACAGCATGCAAAGAAGAGAGTTCAACATCTGTGAAGTCATGCAAGCTGACATGACCCCGAACAAAGGGCCGTGCCAGGGCCTCTGCCAACTCAGCTTATTCCCCCACCGGTTCACCACACACTCTCTCACCTGTTGGCAGCCGTCTCCGCAGCCACTCACCGCGGATTCCATTCAAATGAAAACATCGGCCTTGGCTGAGATGTTTTGGAAAACCTCCACTGTGGCGTGGTTGGATTCTATTTAAACTGTCAGCCCGTGTGTGTGTGTGTGCGTGTGTGCGTGTGCGTGTGGTGGGGTTGCATAGCGGTGTGGAGTCATTAAGCACGACGCCGTTGGCCCGTTCGGATTGACAGTAACACGGGATGACTCGGGCACACCGGGGGGAAAAAGACTGGGGGCGCTTGTGTAACAGAGACACACAGGCAGGTACTGTTCCTCCACCAAGCGAGAAACAAACCGCTGTTGACATCTCTGTCACCAACACGCATTTCCAGCACTAGAAAAGATTAGACTCAACCTGTGGCGGCAGAGACAGAGGCATCAGCGCAAAGCAGAGAAGCGGCTGACAGCGAGCATGTTCGGCGCATTGGCTTTCTGTGGGGCTGTTTTCCTCCCGCTCCGCCTTGCGTGAAATATTATCTTTCATCCGACGTTCCGAAGAGGAGGGATCAGAGATTTCACGTTCAGGTGGATGCGGGTGTGGGTCCGAAGAGCCAGCTCAACAGAATTTAAGAGGAGGCACCTGCACAGAGGACACTTTAGATGCAAAGATGCTCTCGGGACATGCCGAGGAGACAGATTTCCTCCTTCTGGCTTCAAGTTGTGGTGAGACGTCATAGGCATCATCACCCCCTCTGTCTGTCTTAGACACACGCATGCACACAAATGATGCACATGCGCACACGCACATCACATCCCACCTACCCACAAACACACACACACGCTTGTAAACATAATACCCCCCAAAAAAAGCACTAACACTCAGACAAACACCCCACATTCACCCGTGCACCCCAAACTCTGCCACATCCATACACTTTTCCGACAGAGTTAAGTTGTTAAGGAAAGGGAGGGGAAATGACAAGGGGCATATTTTCACAAATCTCCCCTCTTGGCATACCCAGATTTGGCACCGGGCCTGTCAGCAGCCTGTCTCCTCAGTTAAGCCATCAAACACAGACAGGCTGCCAAGCACACTGGGACATGCTTTCCCTTCATCTGTAAGGAGCAGAGGGAGAAGGCGATGATGGAGAAAGAGGTGGCTGATGGATCTAGACGGAAAGAGAGAGAGATGTCAACAGAAAGACGGACCCGGACAGCAACGAGAGCATCGGAAAGATGATGATGATGATGATGATGATGGGGAAGGGGTGAAAGAGAGAGGGTGAGGAAATGAGCAATCGAGAGGCAATGGTGGAAGGAGATGCAGAAAGAAATGGTGATGGCTTCAGATTAAGAGCTTTATGTCCAGGTTCATATTAAGCCCCCCCCCCAAATGTTAAATGTCAGGCTATTATCCTTTTTAAAACATTTTTTTTACTGGTACCATGACATAAAACGTGACGCTTAGGGCACAGGGTGTCACCGGGACTTTGAGAAAGGGACTATGATGAAGTGGCAGTTGGCCAAGGCAAGAACACGCACATCTGCCTGCCCAGGCAGAGGGACGCTGTTTGACCGTGATGGCTTTCATCCAGAACCTCATGTTTTGTTGAAACCCCACACTCACGCCAACACACACACACACACACACACACACACACACACACACACACACACACACACACACACACATTTACACAAACACCGCATATACACACACACATTAGCTTAGTATGCCATCCACACACAGTCACAACAGACACTGTCTTGTTCTGACAGACACCTCAGGGTTAACATCACAGTCTCCTTTCAAACAGCTGAACTAATCATTTTGGCGTGAGAGGGAGAAAGCACAAATTGTACACACTAGACCCTTTTCTTTTTTTTGCCAATTGGGAAAGCTCACATTACTTTTATATTTACAGTTTAAACAAGCATCTTAAATCATCTGGTTACACAGTACGCACATGCAACAAGATGGAGACAAAGGCTACTTCTTAATAAAAAACAAAGAAGAAACCCGATCGATTGATTGATCAGTCAAGCAGTCAATCAAGCAATCGATCAATCAAGCAATATCTCTGAGAGATAGGTGAACAAGTTGGTATCTCAGTGATCATGTGAGTTAAGTTTCAAAATGGCAGCCAGGTCTTCACCATAAAGCTCCTTATATGTAACAGCAGCTTTGTGACATCTGTGTTGCATGATTTGAAGCTAAAAGAGAATGGAGACGATGGGAACTGGCCTGGAGAACCGGGCACTTCATGGACGAGACCTTGGGCCCGATCTACCTCTAAATTATCCTGTCTACAGCGGGGATAGGGACAGAGCTTAAGCAAGGACGTGTATGTCTGCCGGTGGTTCGTGCGTGCAGGCGTCCTGTGTATACAGGTCACTGTGTTGGTGTCCTTGAGGAATATCTAATTATCCCGTCCCAATAGAGCTGTCTCCCTCGGGGGACTGCGGGTGATTGGCTTGGGAAATTTTTGCGAATTTGTCACTTCTTTCCTCGCCACAACAAGCATCAACGCACGCAACACACAATGCAGACAACGCACACTTGAAAACATGAATACAAACACAATCACCCACGTCCCACACACAAGGGGGGGCGGGGCAGGGGGGGTATGGATAATATGTGCTCCCTAGGCGGTGTGAGGTCACCCAGATTGCTGTTTCAAAGGATGTAGGGCCGCCGCAGAGCCAGCAGGGGCCCGCTGGAAGCAGCCAGTCATGTGTGATTTTCCAGCCCAGTGCTCACTGATGAGCAGGCCTGGCCGTGGCACGGCCCCAGGGGCCGGCCGACAGAGAGACCAGCGGGTTTGAAGCTCATCCACCTTCTGTTTAAACAGTGTGGTGTCATCTGGAATGAGGGCACATCATCGTTCACCAACCATCGCTGTAGTCATCACTCTCCCTCGCTCACCGGCCACGCCGGGGCCCCAGCCCTGGTAAATTATGCTTACCCACACCATTATTAGCCTCATTATAGACCCATTTGAGCAGCTTTCAGCCTGTCACGGGCGCTCAACTATGTCTTCGGCTTGACTTGATTTCTTCTGACAAGCTTTTCTTAAACCGAAAGGCAAGGGGGGGGGGAGCCGGAGAAGGGAGAGAATGATGAAACGTGTCTTGAAGGATTCTAGCAGGGGACTTCGGAGCGCTATGGGTAGCGCTAAATTATTTCTATGGTGAGTTGCGCGTTGTATGCTTTGGCATTAAATGGCAATTATTAGAAAAACAACAAAAAGAGTAATTCCTCTCCGAATCTAGAGCCTGGAGGTTGTCAAGCAGTTAGGGGGCAAAAGAGAACTGGCAGGTTCAGTTCGTCTCGCTGGTTGTTTGCACATTTCTAAACTCAGTTGAGAAATGACCCTCGTTTCTGGAAATGCAGGCCTTTCAATTTTTTAACGGTGCTTGGCGTTCCAACGCAGCCCACTTGGATTCCCAGTCGCCTGTCAGCTGCTCGGTCTGCCATCCATTCATTTCCTAAGTCGTGTCCCTGCTAAGCCTTTCACTACATCTTTCATTCTGTCATCGCTAACGTGATAGGGAATTCCCCGGGAAAAAGGAAAACTTCACCGAGGAAGGTTTGGAGGGGCAAGTACCAGTTCCCCCTCTGTGCACAACGTGAGGAGAGCCAACGTCTCTCAGCCTGTGACGGCTCATTTTGAAACGCTGCCCCGGCCCTTACTCCCCTTGCCCTTGCCAAGCGCAATAATTTTTCTCCTTATTTCTCCGGCTCCATTTTATAATATTGGGATTTTTCACTGTCAGTCGGGGCCTTTTGAAGTATTTTTTATTGAATTTCCTGCTGGACTCGGCTCTAAAGTCCACTTTACATTTTACCCAAGCCGAGCTCCCTGCTGCCGTTTTGCTCTTTTTTTTGTCTTTTGCCACATGGTCAGACTTTCAAATCTTTCCAGTTCACTTTCCAATCTCGGAGTCTCACTTAAAGGCTATATCCTCCCCGCCGAATCGGTTTCAATCATTATCCCCTCCATCTGGCTTTCTCATTTTCGACAATATATTTGAATTTCACCTCTTGACTCTGTTAAGAGCAGCTTGGGTGATATCATCGTCATGTCACTGCTCATTCCTATTACACGGACTGTCAGGAGGACTCGAGCCAACATTGCCTCTGATAATAGCTGATCTAATCCATTCCCCTGTGTACTTTCTCCCACTCAGCTCCTCTGTTCTTGGCACTGGTGGCTCTAAACCCAAAAAGTACCCCCCCACACACACATACATACACATACACATATATATCTATGCACACACATACACACACACACACACACACACACACACACACACACACACACACACACGCACGCACACACACACACACACACACATACACATACACATACACACATGTGTTTGCAATTCCCCTCTGGGGGTTATGATTCAACAGCGGCATCATCTCAATTCGTCTCAACGCAGGGAAGCATCGCAGGAGAAACTGCAGAGAGAGAGACAAGCTGGCCCTCTCTGCCCCTTTTCAGAGGCGAGAGCCTGAGTGCGTTTGGCTGAGTTGGACGCCAAGCTTGCTCTCCGGGATGTGGGAGTTAAAGAAGAGAGTGCCACGCTGGCCTAATCACATTACGGGTGCCATATTATATATCAAGCTGTCACTTTCAATTTGAGCCACCGCACTGCAGCGGCGGGCCCTGGCTTTTTCTTCATATTTCTGTTTTGATTGGGGCTTGATAGTGACTGGGCTGAAACCGGGTTTACACAAGTGAGGAGCGGAGAGGGAGAGAGGGAGAGAGAAGGAGAGAGAGAGAGAGAAAGAGAGAGAGAGAGCATTCCATCGCTACAAGCGTTGATCATATGTTTACAATTAGCATTGGTTGGGGTGAGGGCGGAGGATGTGTGTGTGTGTGTGTGTGTGTGTGTGTGTGTGTGTGTGTGTGTGTGTGTGTGTGTGTGTGTGTGTGTGTGTGTGTGTGTGTGTGTGTGTTGCTGTGACGGTTGGGGCAATCGTACCTTGTGACCTCTTCACACTGAATCACATGTCTAATCTCATTCTTGTCTCCTATTTGAACTCCTGTCATGTGTCTCTTCGTCCAATCTGTCACACTGGCTGACGTGGAAAACCATGTCCAAAGACTGGGGGTGGGGATGGGGGGGGGGTTGAGTTGGGGGGGGCTTTGGGCTTGCAGGAAATGTCTGTTGAGTCGCTCAGTGCCATGAGCAGGGTAAATTGAGGAGATGGAGAGTGACAACAGAGAAGTAGGAGGGTAGGAGGGGGTTTGGGACGGGGAGAAGGGCGTAAGCTCAGTCAAAACCAATTGTCCTCCAATTGAGTGGAATGACTCAGAGGAATTGGTTTGAGCTGGGTCTTTTGTGCATGAGCATCTGAATCATTTGAGCGATTGAGATGAAATCCCCTTGTTTTTCTACTTCAGAGAGCCTGTTTTTGTTTTTATTGCTATTGAGATCCAGTCTCTCATGTGCAATCACTGTCCTCCCTTCCTCTTTCCCTCTCTCGTTCATCCCCCCCCCCCCCTCTCTCGCTCTCTGTCTGTCTGTCTAATAGATCATTATTTGGTGATAAGGCCCAGGAATGTGTCAGAAATGAAAGCTTTGTACTGTTCTTCTGGACAAAGCTTCAGTTTCACTCTTCAGGAAAAAAATAATGAATAAGAAAGATAGACAGGAAACAGCGGGGGGAGGGGGAAAAGAGAGAGAGAGAGAGAGAGGGAGAGAGAGATAGGGGAAGGGAATGTGAAGGAGAGAGAATGTTTGGCCTTGGTGGCCCTGCCAAAATTCTGATAAATCCACAAGGATATCTGTCATTTCTAATGACTTTTTATCTTAATCTCCTCTAAGCGAGGAACATTGAATATCTGTCAATGCCAGAGGGCTGTGCTGTAGCCAGAACCTGATCCAGGGCCCAAATCCTGTCCTTGCTGGCAGGTTTGTCAAAAGCATTTCTCAGTGAAAGCACAAATGAAAGAAAGACGGTGTAGAGTAAAGGCCTAATGCATGCTGCAAACACAGTATTGGGGCTGTGTCTTAGGCCAGCAAAAGCATTTCGTTATGAGACTAAGTGTAAACTTGCTTTCATATACGACAAATAAACATCAAACTTTAAACTAGGACTAGAGTATGGACTCGGTCTCGAGTCCACATTTTGAAGGTCTCAATCTTGTGTTGCACTTCACAATATAATGACTCGGCCTTGACTCAGTCTCGGACAGTACAGACTTGTGACCCCCCCCCCCCATTTTCTCCCCAATTACACCACTCTTCCGAGCCATCCCAGTCACTGCTCCACCCCCTCTGCTGATCTGGGGAGGGCTGCAGACTACCACATGCCTCCTCCCATACATGAGGAGTCGCCAGCCGCTTCTTTTCACCTGATAGTGAGGAGTTTCACCAGGGGGACGTAGCGTGCGGGAGGATCATGCTATTCCACCCAGTTCCCCCTCCCCCCTGAACAGGTGCCCCGACCAACCAGAGGAGGCGCTAGTGCAGCGACCAGGGCACATACCCACATCCGGCTTCTCACCCGCAGACACGGCCAGTTGTGTCTGTAGGGACACCTGACCAACCCAAAGGTAACACGGGGATTCGAACCGGCAGTCACCGTGTTGGTAGATAATGGAATAGAATGCTACGCTACCCAGACACCCCTCAGAATTTTGATTCTTATAAAAGATAAGAAATCTTGTATTTTTAGTCATTTTATTAATTATTGTTATTATATCATCTCTGAAATTTTTGAGAACTGTAATCTGAACTATTCCTTCTTGACAGGGGGGGAAAGCCCAGGTATACTATTTACTACAGTATAGTGAATTTCTGACTTTTGCTATGATGGTAGACTACTACAGTTACAGTCATGGTGTTTAATTGGACTTGCACGGTTCTGCTGTCAGTCTTTACAGAAGTTTTGACCCCACTGGTCTCGAGTTGGACTTGCCCCACATTAAAGTCTCGGACTTGACTGGGACTAAATAAACTTTGATCTTGGAACTGACTCGAACTTGTCCCTCTTAAGAGGTGACTACTGTGCTACATAGCACTGTTTGGGGCATTGGATAGCGCTGGAGAGTTTCCTCCTGGTGTTCGGGTTTTGAGAGGTTTGTGTCTGAAATAATTCTGAAGTCAACGCCCACTTTCTGTAAGGTGTGCTTGCATGTGAAGGTGGGCGGGGTTTCAAGCCTGCAGAAACCACTATGGCTGATTATGGACGCCAAAGAGGAAGTGCCTTGGGACACAGTTCTTCTAATGACCGCTAGATGCTGGCTCATAAAATACTCTTGTATGGAAGTAAATGTGAAGTTACGGTCTTGCTAGGTACTTTTACTTCTTTTAATGAATCTATTGTTTGAGATTTTGAAAATAATTGTTACATTAGGAGGCTATAAAAGCTCAAAGATTGGTGTGTTTATGGGTGTGGTTGCCTTAATTGACAGGTCTCTCTCTTTGGAGTGATTGACAGGTTGCTCACCGTTTGCTCCAGCTCATCACCCTAATGTGGATGTCCCATGGTGTTGAGCGTAAACGCAAGCTCATGGCCTCAATAAAGGCTTTTCAGGAACATCAGATGTCCATGTTTTAAACAGTCCATGATTTTAAGTGGTCTGCAAATCCTACCAGTTCATTCTTCACAAAAGGACTTCCATCGCCACGTTGACTGTTCACCCCTAACCGTGAACAGTTTCAAGTGGTTATAAACTCTTTGAGATTGTTTGCCTTTATTTGCCTCATCATGTCCTCCTGTTTATAACCCCACTGATCTCTGTGATGGACAGCTTCTCGCCTTGCCTTCGACTTTAGCTGTTTGGAAAAGGTACAAATGACTTTGCTGCCTGATGTGGTTGGACTATGAGGGGTATGAACTAGTTCGTTTGAATCATGTCGAGCGCTTTACAGGCCTTTCATCATTATCTCCGCTAGGTGGTAAACTGGAGGGGATCATGCATGCGCGCACAACCAAACGTGTGTGTCTGTCTACGGCTAGTCTCACAAACTACTGGACGTATCAGGCTAAAAAATGTTGTGCACCGTTATGAGTGTATGGTGAGGAACCTCTTGTGATTGTGTTGATTTAAAACCTTTGAAAAACGTGTCTTCTCGCTCCTCCTCATTCACTGTCTAGCTCACACAACCAATGCTGCGCTCCCTCGCGGCCCGGTCTGAATCAACTGTGTGCATGCATGACCAGCATCTACGGTTGAGCTGGATTGGGCAGCAACAGTGTCAAATTCAAAACAGGTATATGCATGGACGGATTATCATGACTACAGGCCCTGGACACAAACTTGTCACGGGCCCTTACCTACACACGCACACAGAGTTTGTTCGTACAATAGCACAGGGCAAGCCACAACAACCTCACTGATCAAGTCGTCAAAGCCCAACTCCCGGATGAGCTGCGATTCAACGGACATGAGTGACAGCATGTTCAGGCGTCTCTGGGCCATCCTCATCCTTAGTTCATTTTTAATCCTGGACATTTGCGAAAAGGACCACTCTCCCTGGCAGCTGCTGACAGGAAGCATCAGATAGTCTTAACGCAATGCATATCCATCCATCCATCCATCCATCCATCCATCCATCCACCCATTATCCAAATCGCTTATCCCGCTCAGGGTCGCAGGGATGCTGGAGCCTATCCCAGCAGTCATAGTGCAGCAGGCGGGGAGACACCCTGGACAGGCTGCCAGTCCATCACAAGGCGGACATGCACACACATTCACACCAAGGGATAATTTAGTACAGCTGATTCACCTGACCTACATGTCTTTAGGCTGTGGGAGGAAACCTGAGCACCCGGATGAAACCCACGCAGAAACAGGAAGAACATGCAAACTCCACACAGGGGACGACCTGGGATGACCCCTAAGGTCGGACTACCCCGAATATAGATATTCAAGTCATCTGGTGAAAATTCCTGTATTTTTTCATATCGCAATATATACAGTGCCTTGCCAAAGTACTCAACCTCCTTGACAATCATCACTAATATCTGGCTCATAAAAGATACTCACACATGTTGACTGTAATCCACGATCAAGCATTGTTTTCAGAAGTTTCGATGGAGGCATGTTCAGTCCGTCTGGTCTAATGAAAGATCTGAAGTGAATCAGTTCATCGGCAAGACGTCCGTCCGGATCAGAGGGATTGACAGAGGAAATCATGTTTGCTTTGTCAATTACAGGGTATTTGTTGTACCAAAGCGGCATCTTTAGCTTCTTTTTCTTATTTGAGTTTACACTTTGCCGACCTGATAGGCGCGGGTTTCTCCATGATGACCACAAAATTGACACTTGACCTATTGCCTATGTCATTATGACATTACGTGATTCAAACAATTCCATACTACCTTTTCAAAATCACATTTAATCCAATATTTTAAAAGCAAAGATACTTTACACATTAAAAAAAAGAAAAAAGATAATGATAAATCTTAAGGTCAAGGGCCCCCGTTGGGTCCAGCGCCCTGGGGACGTACCTATTTTGCCCATGTGGTAATCCATCTATGTGTATTCAGGTATGAGTCTTGAAAGTGAATGAAAAATCGATCATATTTCGCAAGCCAGCAAATCACTGCTGAGCTCAGCAGAGGAGGACGGAAGAAACACTGGAGGAACCAAAAATAATTTGCCTTTTTCACCTCGCCGCATTGTGGAGTTGCCATAGTCTCCAATGTTAAAACTCCACTATAAAACAACCGATTCGAGGGTAGGCTTAATCACAGCCACAGTGGGAACTCGTCTCATTAGGTACCATAAAACATTTCCCATGGCCGAGCTATGTTTTCTTTCCATTGTTTTAGGAATGCAAATCAATCAGCGGAGCAACAATTCACCTTGATTCATTTTATATCATGAAAAACTATGACAGCTAAACACATCTGAAGTCTTTTCACAAGGACTGTGAAATTATGATAGCCCGATCTCTGTCATTTCATATCAGACTTGGTCGCTTTCGTGCGAGGGTCCGCCAAGGAGGCTGCTCATCCACAGACTGACAGGCAAAACGTTTTTATTAGGTAGATTTTTCTAGCTTGGGCGCTGCATATAAAAAACGTTTTTCCCCCCACATTTCCTGTTGCGCTACCCAAAAGTCTTATAATGGCGGGGGAAAACACCGGTTTTTCCGTCCGTGTGTGCATGTCTTTCGCTTCTCCCCCCAAGGCGAAAAAAGGGGTTTGTCGCCAAGTTCGAACACCGGAGAAGGGGAGATACGTACGCCTGGCTGAGATCTGCACTCTGAGTGCACTCCTCTAGTATGGGCTAGAGTTTCCCTATAGCTCAATGGCTATAGCAGGATACCCACAACGCAATGAGCTGGGCGCTGTCTTGCTAAATTTGCCATAAGTATACACGTATGATGCTTCAAGGATCTTTGAACAAGAGGCTTATTATAGTCCCTTTCTTGTGAACTCAAGACTTTGAACCCATAAACGAGTTACACGTCCTTCAGTTCAGTCAATCAATTGAATTTAATTATGCTTATTTCCAATATGATGCTGGACCAATGACAATGGGCAAACTGTGCAGCTCAAAGACCCAATTAGCCAAATGCAGTTACTAAGGCATCTGTAGTGTGCAAGTAATTTGTCCTGCTCCAAGCATTTCATCTGACTTGATTTATAAGGGCTCATTTACATTCCAGCTCCTCATAGAGCTAATGGTCCATAAATCCTGCATAGAAAATGTCCATAGATTAAAGTGAAATAACAGACAGTATAAATCAGTTCCAGAATTGAGTGATCTGTTGTTTCAATAACGTGCTCCATTTGTTTCAAAAGTAGATCACCAATAAACATGAATACATCATGATCTTTGGTTTTCTTTCTCCGTCTCTCTATCTTTCACACACAAAATGTCCACACATTAAAACACACGCACACACACACACACACACACACACACACTCACACACAGTAAGTACACACACAGTAAGTATGTACATACTTCCCAGCACTTAAGCTCCACACACACATGTACATACACACACTCATACACAAATTTAAACCGCAGAGAAAAAGAACACACAGCACGCGGACAGGAAGAAAAACACGCACACAACAGACGCAAACATAAATCGACGTCGACAAACATTTTTACTCCGATTCCTGAAGGATAAAAAAATATATAATAACACGCTCAATGGTCTGTGAACAGACTCAGCAATTCCCAGCACAAGTGGAGGAGGTTCAATATTTAACGATGGAGCACAAGTTATCGACTCTAATAAATATGCACACATGTGCAGCTTGTGCTGAATTATTGGCACTGGCAGGACACATTAATATGTCACATTAAAGCAGACCGCCTGTTGACAAGCCCTATTTGACCCTGTCAGGGTGAACACTCACACTCACACTCACACACACACACGCACACACTCACTCTCTCTCTCACACACACACACACACACACACATTGTATGTGCATGTGTGCGTGTTTCTGCATGTGTTCTGTACACATGCAGAAACACACAGACATAAACACATTGTTGGGCTTTTGTGTGAGTGCTTGACTTGTGAGTACTGTATTTGAAACACAGGCAATATACACAGGAACTACAAGCACAATGTGTACTTACTAAGCCAAACTGAACAATGTACAATCCTAAAAATATAATATATCATATTATAATGTAATGTAATATAATATGGTAATGAATGTGTGGTTGTAATGTGGTGTCAAAGTAAGAGTGGGGAAGGTGAAAGAGAGGAAGGGGTGGAGAGAGAGAGAGGAAAAGGGAGTGGGGGGGAAGAGAGTGAGTGAGAGACAGAGAGAGAGGAAAAGAGAGAGAGGGAGAGAAAGAGAGAGGGAGAGAGAGACAGAGAGGAAAAGAGAGAGTGAGAGAGGAGGGAGGAAGAGAGTGAGAGAGAGGAAGAGAGTGAGAGAAAGACAGAGCATGAGAGAGCTTGAGAGAGAAAGAGAGACAGAGAGTGAGAGAGAGAGAGAGAGAGAGAGAGAGAGAGAGAGGAGCATGAGAGACAGAGAGAGAGCGAGAGCGAGGGAGAGAGGGGGACAGAGAGAGGAAAAGAGAGAGTGAGAGGGGGAGGAAGACAGTGAGCGAGAGACAGAGAGGAAAAGAGAGAGCGCGAGAGCGAGATGGAGAGAGAGTGAGAGAGAGAGACAGAGTGAGAGAGAGCGAGCAAAAGAAGAAGAGAGCGAAAGCAAGAGAGCGAGAGCGAGGGAGAGAGGGGGACAGAGAGAGGGAGGGGGAGGGAGAGAGAGAGCGAGAGACAGAGAGGAAAAGAGAGAGAGAGAGGGAGAGAGAGAGAGAGAGCGAAAGAGGAAGAGAGAGAAAGCGAGAGAGCGAGAGAGACATCAAAGGCCAAGTGTTTTCCATACAAGAGGGTGAGCAGGTCTTTAGATCAGACAAGCTCCTCTATAAACAGCCCCTTCAGATCCTGCCAGCATGAGGTTCCCCTTCAGCGCCCTGCTTTGTCTATCAAAGTGCTCCTGTAGCACTGTAAGGTGCGACGGAGCAGCAACAGAGCTTCACCCCCGCCCGCCCTGTACAGACCAGCCCTCCATCCTACACACACACACACACACACACACACACACACAAACACACACATCTCCCCCACCACCCCCAAAACAGAAAATAAAGGTGATTAACTCCCCCATCACCCATCACCCCCACCTCTTCTCCCCTCTCCCCGCATGCCCTCGCTGCTGCACCACCCACGCCCAGCATTCACTTTCATGCGTTTCAAAGGTTCAAAGGTTTCTCTGTCAAACTCCACCTTTCTTCTTCTTCTACTTTTCCATCAAACACTGAGTCAAGTCCGAGACTTTGAGATGGCGAGGCCAACTCAACACTAGTGGGGTCAAACCTCTGTGTAGACTGACAGCAGAACAGTGCAAGTCCAGTTAAACACCACGACTGCAACTGTAGCGGTCCACCATCATGGTAAAAGTCAAATCTTCACTACACTGTCATAATTATTTAGGCTTTGTTTTAATCCTCTGCCAAGGCAGGGATGTGACGAGTTCCAGTTACCCGAAGTTCTCGAAACATAAACTGATAATAACAAAAACAAAGGAACAGATTAGATTGCACTTAACCGATCTCCTCAGAGGAAGTTTGACATTCATTTACAAAAAATCTAAATTTCAAAGACTTGTACTCAACCGTTCTTGAAAAATTCATCACAAGTCTGCACTGCACCATCCGAGTCGAGTTTGTCACTGTGTTGTGAAGTCTGAGACCTTCAAGATGTGGACTGGAGACTGGGTCCATACGGAGCGCTCCAACCCAACCGCTCGTACTTGTCAGCAGTCACTGGATGGACTCATTCCCGTACTAACACCGGATAATCCAGTTATGTGATCAAAATGTCTGCCCAAAAGTTATCATTTTGGGTCTTTCATAGATGGGAAATTGAATTTAAAAAAGAAAAAAAAACCTTTAAAACCTAGTAATTCAGGAAATCAAATATTAGAGCTTTTCTTTTTCTTTTCTTTGCTTAACCACATGATACTGAATGGAAGTCTGAAAATCTGAATTTCTGCCTCTAAAATCACCAGATAGTGTAAAGCAGCATAGGTTCACCGTCTTTCAGTCAATGAAATCCAGAAAAGCAGATAAATTGTCTTTTTCCACTTCATTATATCTACGCAAGAAGTGTACACAGGTCAATTAGATGCTCATTTGGAAAAAAAATATTAAAAAGTATAGTGACCCCTTCAGCTGGAAGGGATGTGACCACTAGAAGCACTTTCCAGCGTATGAACCACAAACATGGCCGACAGTCACGTGGTAAGGCTTAAACGATGACAAGATGCTCTTCCACCGTGGCTGGACGGCATCCACGCCACGGGAGCAGGAGCGCCGCTCTCTTGTGTGTGTGTGTGTGTGTGTGTGTGTGTGTGTGTGTGTGTGTGTGTGTGTGTGTGTGTGTGTGTGTGTGTGTGTTTTTGATTTTTTTTCTCCTCCATTTCTTCCTCCCCTCTCCATTCTTCTCAACGGGCTTTAAGAACCGGCTTTACAAGCTCTTCCCCGCTCTCATCCTCCACTGATCAAAGCCTGCTCGCACAGATACATTTCCCCCTACAGACAATGGCTCCTCTCAAGGTGCTGTCAGGTTCCCTTCTTTGCTTTAATTTCATCTCTTAAACTTTTTTTTAATCCCCGTACCCCCTGCCTCCCTTCCCTCTCCTTCTTTTGTGAGGGCTGTCAGCCATGACAGTTTGTTGCCGGGAGGGACTTGTGGGAAGAGAAGGTAGGTGCACTTTTACAAAGAGCCGTGCCTGGCTGCACCTCACTCACACTGTCACTCAAACAAGCCCGAGTTACACACACACACACACACACACACACACACACACACACACACACACACACACACACACACACTCACACACACACACACACACACACACACACTTTGACATGCCCTGCTTTCATGCACAGGCAACAGCAACGATCACTGCACACTCACACACACATAGACACACATGCACACACAAATCTCCCACACCGAAGCGTGACACGACACATTTGACCTTGTGTTTGTTGTGTCACGTTAAGGTATCAAGCTCTGAAGGACGGCGAGGGGGGCGGTTGATCCGAGCCGAGGAGCCCCATTGCACCGTCTGGGTGTCTCAGATCACGGACCAGGAGGAAACCGGGAGTGACAGAGTCTTGATGGAGCGGTGGCAGAGCCGGCGCTGACAGGGTTTAGATGACAGACAGAGGCTGACAGACGCTGACATCTCCCTGTCGCCTCCGGGAGACACGCGGCCCTGAGTGAAACCCGAGGAGTACTCCCTGCAGCCATAACCAGTGTGCACGCCAAGCCCTCACAAGCCTAATCCTCCAAGTTCACACAAAGACAGCGTGGTGACAGAGAGGCAGGAGCGAAAAAAAGGAGGAGTATCATTTAATTTTCTGAAAGGGAGATGAAGATGAAGCAAGAGACGTCGCCTTGAGCGGGAGAAGACCGAGTCTGTGAAACATTAATTACACCTATATCCCGCTCTTGCGCTCTCATCCCCCCCCCTCTCTCTCCCTCCCTCTCTCCCTCTCTCTCTCGCTTTCTCCCTCACCCCCCTTCCTCAGACTACATCCACGCTAATCTGGATGGATTTGAAAATGCGATTTTCATTGTCAAAACGGGTAGAAAGTCATCTGTCCATGCTGGCGTTTTCTGATCGTTTTCAAAAAATCTTGCCATCCACGTTGAAACTCTGGAACAGCAAATGGAAATCTTCTCTGTTGGGGATGCGGACGCAATTTGCATTGGCATACATCATATGTCATCCCACAGGGTTGAATCAGTTCATCTGGACATGAAACTTTTCATCACTCATCTAAGTGACCTCTTCGGTCTCAGCTGCTGCAGGTATCCCCACCCTTATAAACAATACAGGGGCATAAGGACCGAAACCAACGATCGGTTTCAAACGCAAATGCCGTTATTGAGCATGCATGAAGACATCATACGTCATCATTTTCCAAAAGCTCCGTCGCTGGTGGTTGAAAACACCGGTGACATCCACAGAAAAGTGTGCGAATATGCACTTCGCCCACTATTAACGACCATTCAAAACCAAAGAAATAGTGTAGAGCCGAAGGAACGGAGAAGACCGTAGGTTCACACTTTAGCCGTGTAGGCAACTTTCTTTAATCAACGGTAAATCAGAGAGACAACAAAACCACAGCTCGACTGAGCGGAGGCGACAAGAATAACCAGAAAACTGGCTGAACAACCATGACTTAACCCTGCGTTAACCTGCCAGGGCAACCCTGACTGAACCCTTAGTTCCTGGGGTGAATTCTATCCCCAATACGTGTCCACCACATGAGCCCCCCCAGAATTCGCCCTTGTAATCGAAGTCAGGCAAGCGCGGGGGGACGACAGGCCGTCCGCGGCGGCTCCGGGTAACAGGGGCCGGAGTGTCTCTGGGAGGCATTGACGTGGGCCTGTGGAGGTCAGCCTGAGGAGCAGAAGAGGCAGCGCAGGCCTCCACGGGGGGAGGAGGCGGAGCCGGGGGACGACCGCGACGAGGAGGTTGGGCTAACTCCAACAGCTGCGTCAAGTCCAGGTGTGCGGGTTTAACTCGGTCCACTGAAACATGCTCGGCCGTGCCCCCAAAATCCACCACCAGGTGTTTAGTTCCCCGTTCCAGGATGCGGAAGGGGCCGTCATAAGGGGGTTGCAGAGGGGGGCGGTGTGCATCGTGACGGATGAACACGTAGTCCGCTGACTGCAGACCTGGGGGCACCTGGGACACCGGAGCGCCGTGTAGGGTGGTAGGGACGGGTGTGAAAGCTCTGACCCCGTCCAGCAAGGAGGCTCGTTGGTCCACAGCTGACCAGGGATGCGTTGCGTTGGGCATGAAATCGCCTGGGACTCGCAGCGGCGTGCCGTACACCAGCTCCTCAGAGGAGGCTTGTAGGTCTTCCTTCGGGGCGGTACGCAGGGCCCAGCATGACCCATGGGAGCTTGTCGACCCAGTTGCAGTTCTTGAGAGTAGCCCGAGGCGCAGCCTTCATGGACCGGTGGAAGCGCTCACATAGGCCGTTCGCCTGAGGGTGGTAGGCGGGAGTGCGATGAAGCTTGACGCCCAGAGCCTCACCCACAGCACTCCATAGCTCTGAGGTAAACTGTGGCCCGCGGTCAGATGAAAGGTCGGAAGGCGTACCGAAACGTGAGACCCACGACCCAATAAAAGCCCAGGCCACATCAGCAGATGTCATGGATGCCAGGGGAACAGCTTCAGGTCAGCGCGTAGTCCTGTCCACCACAGTGAAGCAGTAGGTGAACCCATGGGAGGGGGGTAGGGGACCAACCAGGTCGATGTGGACATGGTCAAATCGTCTCTCCGGCACTGCGAAGCGTTCCAGGGGCGCCTTAATGTGGCGGTGTATCTTAGTCCGCTGACAGGCAACACACGAGTCGGCCCACGCTTTCACGTCTCTCTTAAGTCCCTCCCACACAAACTTAGCAGAGGTCAGGCGCACGGATGGCTTACCGCCTGGATGAGAGAGGCCGTGCACAGCTTCAAACACGGGGCGTCTCCAGCTGTCCGGGACGATGGGCCTGGGCTGTCCTGTGGAGACGTCACACAGGAGGGTGACACCTGTGTCGCTGAAAGGGACGTCCTGCAGGCGGAGCCCCGTGTCGGAGGTCCGGAGACGGAGGATGCTCGGGTCCGTGGCCTGGTCAGCGGCCATCTGTGCATAGTCCAGGCCTAGGTGGACCGCTCCAATCTCTGCCCTAGAGAGGCAGTCAGCTACCTGGTTAGACTTACCAGCGACGTGCTGGATGTCGGTAGTGAATTCCGAAATGTAGGAGAGTTGTCGCTGCTGGCGAGCGGACCATGGCTCGGCCGTCTTGGACATGGCAAACGTGAGGGGCTTGTGGTCCACGTACGCAGTAAACTCGCGGCCCCCTAGCAGAAACCGGAAATGCCGGACGGCGAGCCAGAGACCACGGAGTTCCCTGTCAAAAGTACTGTACTTGCGCTCTCGGGGTGTAAACTGGCGACTGAAAAAGGCCAAAGGCTGCCAAGTCCCCCCCACCCACCCACTGCTCGTGAACCGCACCAACAGCATAGTCCGATGCATCCGTGGTTATGGAAATAGGCGCTGTAGGTGAAGGATGCGCTAGCAGGGTAGCCTGGGAGAGCGCAGCTTTAGTCTCGGTGAACGCACGGTCCCGCTCTGCTGTCCAGTCGACCGCCTGGTTGGGGGACTTGCCTTTCAGCGCCTCGTACAGTGGCCGGATGATAAAGGCGGCTCGGGGAATGAAGCGGTGGTAGAATGTCACCATCCCGATGAACTCCCTGAGCGCACGAGCTGTTTGGGGGCGCGGAAAGGCTGCCACCGCTTCCACCTTTGAGGGCAGGGGGACCGCCCCGTCCCCAGTGATGCGGTGCCCGAGGAAATCAATGGCCGTCAGCCCGAACCGGCACTTCGCTGGGTTGACGATCAGCCCATGCTGGCTGAGGCGTGTGAAGAGGGCGTGAAGATGGGACAGGTGTTCTTCCTCGGAGGCGCTGGCGATGAGTATGTCGTCCAAATAGACGAAGATGAAAGGAAGGCGACGGAGCACTGAATCCATCAGCCGCTGAAAGGACTGGGCCGCGTTTTTGAGTCCAAATGGCATTCGTAGGAATTCAAATAGGCCGAATGGGGTAGTCCCGCTGTCTTGGGGATGTCCGAGGGGTGCACGGGAACTTGATGATAACCACGGACCAGGTCGACTTTTGAGAAGACGCGTTTGCCAGACAGGTTTGCAGAAAAGTCCTGGATATGCGGAACAGGATAGCGGTCGGGCATGGTGGCGTCATTTAGTCGGCGGTAGTCCCCGCATGGGCGCCAACCTCCATCAGGCTTAGCGACGATGTGGAGTGGGGACGCCCACGGGCTGTCAGAGCGGCGGATGATCCCCATGCGTTCCAGGTGCTCGAACTCAGACTTGGCAATGGCGAGTTTGGCGGGGTCGAGACGCCTGGCTCTGGCGTAGACCGGGGGCCCCTTCGTAGCAATGTGATGCTCCACCCCTGCTTAGCGGTGGGTGCAGAGAAGGTAGGGAAGGTGAGGTCAGGGAACTCAGCGAGGAGGCGGTTGAACTTGTCTGCCTCTGAGAGAGAGTCGGCTAGACCTGCATAGGCCGCTTCCCCCCGCGTACATGCGAAGGAGGAGAAGGTTAAGGCATCGACCAGACGGCTGTTCTGAATGTCCACTAGCAAACCGTAAGCGCACAAAAAATCAGCTCCGAGGAGGGGACGCGTTACATTGGCCATGACGAACTCCCACGTGAAACGTTGTCCACCAAAACACAGTTCTACAGACCGCACGCCGTAGGTGTGGATAGGGCTGCCGTCAGCCGTCGCCGACTGGGGGCCCCGCTCCCCGCCCATGATGTCGACGTCAGTAGCAGGGAGCACGCTTCTCTGTGCGCCCGTGTCACAGAGAAATCGCCGACCGGAGATGGTGTCGAGGATGAAGAGTAGCCTGCTCGTATCGCCAACACTCATGGCCACTACTGAGTGTTGGCCCTCTCGTTTCCCGTCGGCCTGTAGTTGCAGGGGGAACGGCACCGTTTAGCTTTCGCACCAAATCGAGCGTGGTACATACAGAGTCCAGAGGGCTTGTAGCGGTCTGCCGCTGTGGCGCCACCGTCGGGCCACGCCCGCGATGTCGGCAGGGGGCCAGTGAAGGTAGGAGCCAGCACCCCGGCATGGGAGGAACGTTGCGTAGCGACGAAGAATCGGTCAGCCTCCTTTGCCAGCTCACGGGGATCAGTGATGGTGGAGTTAGCGAGCGCAGTCTGGACGTGGGGCGGCATGTTGCGCAGAAACAGCTCCATAAACAGGAAACATGGCTTTTCTTGACCCAGTAGGTTTAACATCCTGCTCATTAGCTCCGATGGTTTGCCATCTCCCAAGCCCTGAATTGCGAAGAGGCGACGTGCTCTCTCCGTTGTTGACAGTTCAAAAGTTTCAAGGAGGAGATGTTTAAGTGCGGCGTATTTACCATCGGCCGGTGGGTTGGTTATGAAACCGCTTATCCTGGAAGCCGTAGCGCCCCCCAGCGCTGCCACTACGTAGTAGCACCTGGTCTCGTCTGCTGTTATGTCTCTGAGCGCGAACTGTGCCTCAGCCTGTGTGAACCATGTAGCCGCGGAAGACTCCCAAAACTCCGGCAGTTTAATTGCAACGGCGTTCGTAGCCATAATGTGTGTGGTTTCAGAAAACTTATCCGAAAACCGACGTCGGGGTCACCAGTGTAGAGCCGAAGGAACGGAGAAGACCGTAGGTTCACACTTTAGCCGTGTAGGCAACTTTCTTTAATCAACGGTAAATCAGAGAGACAACAAAACCACAGCTCGACTGAGCGGAGGCGGCAAGAACAACCAGAAAACTGGCTGGACAACCATAACTTAACCCTGCGTTAACCTGCCAGGGCAACCCTGACTTAACCCTTAGTTCCTGGGGTGAATTCTATCCCCAATACGTGTCCACCACAATAGTATAATTTTTGGATGTGGAGCGATTTCACCCCTCCGCCTTCAACTATGGTGAACTTTGACCCCCAACTTCACACTATCAGCCAACAGAAATCTTTTTGGATGACCTTACAAAATCCAAAATGGAATGAATGGGTGGTCATTTTTCGGCTGTCATCCAGAGTTTTATTCATCCATGGCCGTGTCCCGCCACCCCGAGCTCGATAATACCGCTTCAATATAGAAACACAATAAAAAAAATACACAGCTTGACTTTCTGCTAGCCGCGAAACAGGATTTGATAGACATTAGAGGCTTTATAGTTAAATGGTGATAGGCTACTATCTAACTGGTGCCATATCAGCCCTTAACTACGCCTCATCATATTCTTTATTGCCATAAAAACACGCTGTGACTCTTCTTCACACACTTTCCTGAAGATGTGACCGCCCCATTTGCATGGATGGAAGGAACGCCAAATGGTAGAGGAGAAGATGTGCTTTTAAATGTAACTCATGCTGTTTGGGGTTGTTGAGGCAAAAGATGCCATCGTAAAACACATCTGCATTTTTTATTTTATTTTTTTGCATGGGACCATTATAAACGCCTCCTGGTTGCCTCTCTGTAGTGGGCCAGGTCAGCTTGCTGTCAGCCGACACAAGTCAAAGCCTCGCTGTTCAACCAAACGCACGATGTGACCATAGACTCACGTCAACTCGCACAGTCTGTCAAGAAGCTGTATCAAAACTGTGCATTCTTCTCATTGTGCAGCGTGATTTACAATAAATGTGCGAGGTTACCCAGAATGCAGTGTGTGGGAGCCTTTAAGCTTATCCCCTTTCCAATAAAGGGCCTGGTTTTCTGTGTGTGCATGTGAGTTTGGAAGTGGGGCTGGTGATGGAGGGGGTATTCTGGGGTGGGGTGGGGTGGGGTTGGAGCGTTGTGGTGGGTGGGGTTGGTTGTCTTCACCTCCTGGATCTCCAGTCATTCCCTAAGAATAGGCGGCCAGCTGGGCTCTATAAAATCACCTCGAGTGCTCAATAACCTTGAGTGCGGAAAGTCGCGGCTTAAGAGAGGAGTGTGCTGACTTTGATGAGCAAAGGTGCCTCATCTCACGTCTCCCTTTAAAAACCTCAAAAGACGACTGCTCGGCTCCCAGGAATGAGGATATTAGCCTGTCAATGGGGTGACAAGTTTAGTACAATAGAGGCGTTTGGCTGGAGAGGATGTTCTGGGTTGAGTCAAAAGGTCAGAGAGCGCCAATTATGAGCTGTCAGGTTGGAGCCTCGCCCGCCATGCCAGGAGGAACACCTCATTTCACGTCCAAAACATGTTCGCTCCCGCACATACCTGGCTTTTCCCACATCTCATCGCCGTATCTGAAACTTGAAAGAAATTTTACAAAATGAAAATGAAGACTGGGCTGTTGAATTTGTACATTCAGTGGGTTATTTGCTGTGTTTTACACCCTTTAAAAAAACGGATTTTCAGTGTTGTTGTTCAGTAGAAGACCTTTTCTTTGTCCTTTTCCCTCTCCCGTTCTACGGCGGGTTAAATGTCTGTACATGTTCGGCGTAGCAGACGACGTCTTGGACTTTTCGTGTCAACTTTATCACCATGGCGAGGGACAAAACTAAACTGCGGTATCTCTCGGTGCTTATTAATCCGTGTCACATTTGAGTCGGGTGAGGGCTTGCTCTTCAACACGTTCATCCTGCTGCTGCCTTTCACAGATAGCATCTTTTGTGATCTCAGACACGAATGAGCAAAATCCTACAGACTTCATGCACACGCTCTCTCTTTCTCTCTCTCCCTTGCTCTTTTTTTACTTCACCTCTCCCACACTTCAGCCCCCCCCCTCCAGCCCTCCCCCAATTCCTCCAGTGGCAAACAACACATTAGTTTGACTGACAGCTCCAATCATTCCACGGTGTTTGCTCGGCAAGTTCGAAATGTGACTGATGCTCAGCTGATGGGGGTTGGGGGATGCTAGGGGTGGGTGGCATGATATTACACAGAAAACAAAATCCCTTCTTCATTTCGCTCATCCCTCTCACTTCGTCAAGCCCTCAGCCCCCATCTCCCCACCCCACCCACCCACCCACCCACCGTCTTCTCCATCATATTTCTGCTCTTGTCATTCCTTTTTCTGCAAATCCGTTTTGATAGCGCATCAACTGGGCCCGGGAAATGGCAGATAATCCTTCACAGTTTTATCGCTAACCCCCTTTTTCTCTTTATTTTGTCTCGCCTGCGTGTACAGTACGGCTGCCTTGTTTGCTGATACCATCTGCCAGCCAGTACGAGCCTCGGCACATCGTACGGGGGAAGAGGGGGCTCGCCTCCATGATGTGATGTGTCACAATAACGCTCCACCGCAGCAGCCCGGTGTGTGAGACACTATCACCACCGTGACCCCCCCAGACCCCCCCACCCAAAATAAATAAATTGTTAAAAAACTATTCATTCTTCAAGTCTTACTTGTCTTAACGGCTTAGAAAATGAGAGAGATCTCGTTGAAAGATAATATTATTTGTCTTGTTTCCAAAAACTGATGATACGGCCAGTTAACAGAAGCGTTTCTTCTCGTTTCAGGATATTGTCACCTGACTGGTTTGGAAAAAAAGTTGTCGAAACGGGGGGGGGGGGCAGTTTCAGACAAGTGGGAACCTATTGGTTTGGCTTCCATTGGTTTTGAGAATTTGATAATTTTACGGCTCTATAAAACGTTGGATGGCTTGGTGCGACGGCCCTGTTTGTGCAGTAAATCCTCTCCGGGGTTCTGCTGAGCCGACTAATGACAACACGAACCTTGCCGCGTGCAGCGGGAAGCCGAGGTGAGCGCTCCCTCACGCCGCGGAACAGGCCTCCAGACATGACGCGGGATGAACGGCTTTGTGAGCGGCACTGTAATTTATCTGTTAAAAGTCAATTACCCTCATTGAAAATTAGTTACACGTTCGGCGCCTCATCTGCATAATAACTGATC